>NW_022148063.1:0-57744 GCF_901933205.1 Camarhynchus parvulus
CGGCTAAAAGGACAAAGCGAAGCTAGCACAACACTGGCATTGTGTGTGCATTTTGCAAACTGATGGAAAACAATTGCCTTACCTTACACTCTCCTGCCTTTTGCATTCACATGAATTTGAAAAGAAGGAGTTTTGGACAACTTTTCTTTTTCCTTGAGTGCAAAACACTGCGCAAACCTTTGTGCAACCTCTAGAACACGATAGGAGATGTTTTCTGTCCTAGCACAGTTTCTCCTTGCTTGAGACATAGTGAGAAAGCTTTTTCTAACGGGTGTAGGTGACAAAGAGGCGCTAAAGCAAGAGACAAGCAAGCAGCACAACACTGGCATTGTGTGCATTTTGCAAACTGATGGAAACAGTACCTTACCACTCTCCTGCCTTTTGCATTCACATGAATATGTTGAAGGAGTTTTGGACGTTTGTTTTTCTTTTGCGGTGCAAAACACTCTCGCAAACCTTTGTGCAACCTCTAGAACCACGATAGGAGATGTTTTCTGTCCTGGCTACAGTTTCTCCTTGCGAGACATAGTGAGAAAGCTTTTCTAAGTTGTGTAGGTGACAAAGAGGGCCTTAAAAGGACAAAACGAAGCGGCACAACACTGGCATTGTGTGTGCATTTTTGCAAACTGATGGAAAACAAGTACCTTACCACTCTCCTGCCTTTTGCATTCACATGAATATTGAAAAGAAGGAGTTTTGGACTTTTTTCTTTTCCTTGGTGCAAAACACTGTACAAACCTTTGTGCAACCTCTAGAACACGATAGGAGATGTTTTCTGTCCTGGCACAGTTTCTCCTTGCGAGACATAGTGAGAAAGTTTTTCTAAGGTGTAGGTGACAAGAGACGCGCAAAAAACGAAGCCGCAACACTGGCATTGTGTGTGCATTTTGCAAACTGATGGAAAACAGTACCTTACCACTCTCCTGCCTTTTGCATTCACATGAATATTGAAAAGAAGGAGTTTTGGACACTTCTTTCCTTGGTGCAAAACACTGTGGACAAACCTTTGTGCAACCTCTAGAACACGATAGGAGATGTTTTCTGTCCTGGCACAGTTTCTCCCTGCGAGGACACATAATTGAAGCTTTTCTAAGGTGTAGGTGACAAAGGCCGCTAAAGGCCATGAACAGAAGCACACTGTTGCATTGTGTGGCGCATTTGTGCAAACTTGATGGAAAGCAATTACCTTACCACTCTCCTGCCTTTTGCATTCACATGAATATTGAAAAGAAGGAGTTTTGGCACAACTTTCTTTCCTTGGTGCAAAACACTGTACCAAACTTTGTGCAACCTCTAGAACACGATAGGAGATGTTTTCTGTCCTGGCACAGTTTCTCCTTGCGAGACATAGTAGAAAGCTTTTTCTAAGGTGTGGGTGACAAGAGCGCTAAAGGAACGAACAGCCAGCAACCTCTAGAACACGTAGAGATGTTTTCTGTCCTGGCACAGTTTCTCCTTGCGAGACATAGTGAAAGCTTTTTCTAAGGTGTAGGTGACAAGAGGCGCTAAAGGCCAAAACGAAGCAGCACAACACTGGCATTGTGTGTGCATTTTGCAAACTGATGGAAAACAGTACCTTACCACTCTCCTGCCTTTTGCATTCACATGAATATTGAAAAAGAAGGAGTTTTGGACAACTTTCTTTTCCTTGGTGCAAAACATCTGTACAAACCTTTGTGCAACCTCTAGAACACGATAGGAGATGTTTTCTGTCCTGGCACAGTTTCTCCTTGCGAGACATAGTGAAAGCTTTTTTCTAAGGTGTAGGTGACAAAGAGACGCTAAAGGACATAAACGAAGCAGCACAACACTGGCATTGTGTGTGCATTTTGCAAACTGATGGAAAACAGTACCTTACCACTCTCCTGCCTTTTGCATTCACATGAATATTGAAAAGAAGGAGTTTTGGACAACTTTCTTTTCCTTGGTGCAAAACACTCTACAAACCTTTGTGCAACCTCTAGAACACGATAGGAGATGTTTTCTGTCCTGGCACAGTTTCTCCTTGCGAGACATAGTGAAAGCTTTTTCTAAGGTGTAGGTGACAAGAGGACGCTAAAAGGACAAAACGAAGCAGCACAACACTGGCATTGTGTGTGCATTTTGCAAACTGATGGAAAACAGTACCTTACCACTCTCCTGCCTTTTGCATTCACATGAATATTGAAAAGAAGGAGTTTTGGACGACTTTCTTTTCCTTGGTGCAAAACACTCTACAAACCTTTGTGCAACCTCTAGAACACGATAGGAGATGTTTTCTGTCCTGGCACAGTTTCTCCTTGCGAGACATAGTGAAAGCTTTTTCTAAGGTGTAGGTGACAAGAGACGCTAAAGGACAAAGCGAAGCAGCACAACACTGGCATTGTGTGTGCATTTTGCAAACTGATGGAAAACAGTACCTTACCACTCTCCTGCCTTTTGCATTCACATGAATATTGAAAAAGAAGGAGTTTTGGACAACTTTCTTTTCCTTGGTGCAAAACACTGTACAAACCTTTGTGCAACCTCTAGAACACGATAGGAGATGTTTTCTGTCCTGGCACAGTTTCTCCTTGCGAGACATAGTGAAAGCTTTTTTCTAAGGTGTAGGTGACAAAGGACGCTAAAGGACATAAACGAAGCAGCACAACACTGGCATTGTGTGTGCATTTTGCAAACTGATGGAAAACAGTACCTTACCACTCTCCTGCCTTTTGCATTCACATGAATATTGAAAAGAAGGAGTTTTGGACAACTTTCTTTTCCTTGGTGCAAAACACTGTACAAACCTTTGTGCAACCTCTAGAACACGATAGGAGATGTTTTCTGTCCTGGCACAGTTTCTCCTTGCGAGACATAGTGGAAAGCTTTTTCTAAGGTGTAGGTGACAAAGAGACGCTAAAGGACAAAAGCGAAGCAGCACAACACTGGCATTGTGTGTGCATTTTGCAAACTGATGGAAAACAGTACCTTACCACTCTCCTGCCTTTTGCATTCACATGAATATTGAAAAAGAAGGAGTTTTGGACAACTTTCTTTTCCTTGGTGCAAAACACTCTACAAACCTTTGTGCAACCTCTAGAACACGATAGGAGATGTTTTCTGTCCTGGCACAGTTTCTCCTTGCGAGACATAGTGGAAAGCTTTTTCTAAGGTGTAGGTGACAAGAGGCGCTAAAAAGGACATAAGCGAAGCAGCACAACACTGGCATTGTGTGTGCATTTTGCAAACTGATGGAAAACAGTACCTTACCACTCTCCTGCCTTTTGCATTCACATGAATATTGAAAAAGAAGGAGTTTTGGACAACTTTCTTTTCCTTGGTGCAAAAACACTGTACAAACCTTTGTGCAACCTCTAGAACACGATAGGAGATGTTTTCTGTCCTGGCACAGTTTCTCCTTGCGAGACATAGTGAAAGGTTTTTCTAAGGTGTAGGTGACAAGAGACGCTAAAAGGACAAAACGAAGCAGCACAACACTGGCATTGTGTGTGCATTTTGCAAACTGATGGAAAACAGTACCTTACCACTCTCCTGCCTTTTGCATTCACATGAATATTGAAAAGAAGGAGTTTTTGGACAACTTTCTTTTCCTTGGTGCAAAACACTGTACAAACCTTTGTGCAACCTCTAGAACACGATAGGAGATGTTTTCTGTCCTGGCACAGTTTCTCCTTGCGCGAGACATAGTGGAAAGCTTTTTCTAAGGTGTAGGTGACAAAGAGACGCTAAAGGACAAAAGCGAAGCAGCACAACACTGGCATTGTGTGTGCATTTTGCAAACTGATGGAAAACAATTACCTTACCACTCTCCTGCCTTTTGCATTCACATGAATATTGAAAAAGAAGGAGTTTTGGACAACTTTCTTTTCCTTGGTGCAAAACACTGTACAAACCTTTGTGCAACCTCTAGAACACGATAGGAGATGTTTTCTGTCCTGGCACAGTTTCTCCTTGCGAGACATAGTGAGAAAAGCTTTTTCTAAGGTGTAGGTGACAAAGAGGCGGCTAAAGGACAAAGCGAGACAGCACAACACTGGCATTGTGTGTGCATTTTGCAAACTGATGGAAAACAGTACCTTACCACTCTCCTGCCTTTTGCATTCACATGAATATTGAAAAGAAGGAGTTTTGGACAACTTTCTTTTCCTTGGTGCAAAACACTGTACAAACCTTTGTGCAACCTCTAGAACACGATAGGAGATGTTTTCTGTCCTGGCACAGTTTCTCCTTGCGAGACATAGTGAGAAAGCTTTTTCTAAGGTGTAGGTGACAAAGAGATGCTAAAGGACAATAAACGAAGCAGCACAACACTGGCATTGTGTGTGCATTTTGCAAACTGATGGAAAACAGTACCTTACCACTCTCCTGCCTTTTGCATTCACATGAATATTGAAAAGAAGGAGTTTTGGACAACTTTCTTTTCCTTGGTGCAAAACACTGTACAAACCTTTGTGCAACCTCTAGAACACGATAGGAGATGTTTTCTGTCCTGGCACAGTTTCTCCTTGCGAGACATAGTGAGAAAGGAACTTTTCTAAGGTGTAGGTGACAAAGAGGCAGCTAAAGGACAAAAAGAACGAAGCAGCACAACACTGGCATTGTGTGTGCATTTTGCAAACTGATGGAAAACAGTACCTTACCACTCTCCTGCCTTTTGCATTCACATGAATATTGAAAAAGAAGGAGTTTTTGACGAGTTTCTTTTCCTTGGTGCAAAACACTGTACAAACCTTTGTGCAACCTCTAGAACACGATAGGAGATGTTTTCTGTCCTGGCACAGTTTCTCCTTGCGAGACATAGTGGAAAGCTTTTTCTAAGGTGTAGGTGACAAAGAGGGCTAAAGGACAAAAACGAAGCAGCACAACACTGGCATTGTGTGTGCATTTTGCAAACTGATGGAAAACAGTACCTTACCACTCTCCTGCCTTTTGCATTCACATGAATATTGAAAAAGAAGGAGTTTTGGACAACTTTCTTTTCCTTGGTGCAAAACACTCTGCAAACCTTTGTGCAACCTCTAGAACACGATAGGAGATGTTTTCTGTCCTGGCACAGTTTCTCCTTGCGAGACATAGTGGAAAGCTTTTTCTAAGGTGTAGGTGACAAAGAGACGCTAAAAGGACATAAACGAAGCAGCACAACACTGGCATTGTGTGTGCATTTTGCAAACTGATGGAAAACAGTACCTTACCACTCTCCTGCCTTTTGCATTCACATGAATATTGAAAAGAAGGAGTTTTGGACAAGTTTCTTTTCCTTGGTGCAAAACACTCTACAAACCTTTGTGCAACCTCTAGAACACGATAGGAGATGTTTTCTGTCCTGGCACAGTTTCTCCTTGCGAGACATAGTGAAAGGTTTTTCTAAGGTGTAGGTGACAAAGAGGACGCTAAAAGGACATAAACGAAGCAGCACAACACTGGCATTGTGTGTGCATTTTGCAAACTGATGGAAAACAGTACCTTACCACTCTCCTGCCTTTTGCATTCACATGAATATTGAAAAGAAGGAGTTTTGGACAACTTTCTTTTCCTTGGTGCAAAACACTCTGCAAACCTTTGTGCAACCTCTAGAACACGATAGGAGATGTTTTCTGTCCTGGCACAGTTTCTCCTTGCGAGACATAGTGGAAAGCTTTTTCTAAGGTGTAGGTGACAAAGAGACGCTAAAAGGACAAAACGAAGCAGCACAACACTGGCATTGTGTGTGCATTTTGCAAACTGATGGAAAACAGTACCTTACCACTCTCCTGCCTTTTGCATTCACATGAATATTGAAAAAGAAGGAGTTTTGGACAAGTTTCTTTTCCTTGGTGCAAAACACTGTACAAACCTTTGTGCAACCTCTAGAACACGATAGGAGATGTTTTCTGTCCTGGCACAGTTTCTCCTTGCGAGACATAGTGGAAAGCTTTTTCTAAGGTGTAGGTGACAAAGAGACGCTAAAGGACATGAAAGCAGCACAACACTGGCATTGTGTGTGCATTTTGCAAACTGATGGAAAACAGTACCTTACCACTCTCCTGCCTTTTGCATTCACATGAATATTGAAAAGAAGGAGTTTTGGACAAGTTTCTTTTCCTTGCGGGTGCAAAACACTCTGCAAACCTTTGTGCAACCTCTAGAACACGATAGGAGATGTTTTCTGTCCTGGCACAGTTTCTCCTTGCGAGACATATTGGAAAGCTTTTTCTAAGGTGTAGGTGACAAAGAGGCGCTAAAGGACAAAACGAAGCAGCACAACACTGGCATTGTGTGTGCATTTTGCAAACTGATGGAAAACAGTACCTTACCACTCTCCTGCCTTTTGCATTCACATGAATATTGGAAAAGAAGGAGTTTTGGACAAGTTTCTTTTCCTTGGTGCAAAACACTCTACAAACCTTTGTGCAACCTCTAGAACACGATAGGAGATGTTTTCTGTCCTGGCACAGTTTCTCCTTGCGAGACATAGTGGAAAGCTTTTTCTAAGGTGTAGGTGACAAGAGGGGCGCTAAAAGGACAAAAACGAAGCAGCACAACACTGGCATTGTGTGTGCATTTTGCAAACTGATGGAAAACAGTACCTTACCACTCTCCTGCCTTTTGCATTCACATGAATATTGAAAAAGAAGGAGTTTTGGACGAGTTTCTTTTCCTTGGTGCAAAACACTGTACAAACTTTTGTGCAACCTCTAGAACACGATAGGAGATGTTTTCTGTCCTGGCACAGTTTCTCCTTGCGAGACATAGTGAAAAGCTTTTTCTAAGGTGTAGGTGACAAAGAGACGCTAAGGCAAATGAAAAACGAAGCAGCACAACACTGGCATTGTGTGTGCATTTTGCAAACTGATGGAAAACAGTACCTTACCACTCTCCTGCCTTTTGCATTCACATGAATATTGAAAAAGAAGGAGTTTTGGACAAGTTTCTTTTCCTTGGTGCAAAACACTCTACAAACCTTTGTGCAACCTCTAGAACACGATAGGAGATGTTTTTCTGTCCTGGCACAGTTTCTCCTTGCGAGACATAGTGGAAAGCTTTTTTCTAAGGTGTAGGTGACAAAGAGACGGCTAAAAGGACATAAACGAAGCAGCACAACACTGGCATTGTGTGTGCATTTTGCAAACTGATGGAAAACAGTACCTTACCACTCTCCTGCCTTTTGCATTCACATGAATATTGAAAAAGAAGGAGTTTTGGACAAGTTTCTTTTCCTTGGTGCAAAACACTCTACAAACCTTTGTGCAACCTCTAGAACACGATAGGAGATGTTTTCTGTCCTGGCACAGTTTCTCCTTGCGAGACATAGTGAAAGCTTTTTCTAAGGTGTAGGTGACAAAGAGACGCTAAAGGACATAAGCGAAGCAGCACAACACTGGCATTGTGTGTGCATTTTGCAAACTGATGGAAAACAGTACCTTACCACTCTCCTGCCTTTTGCATTCACATGAATATTGAAAAAGAAGGAGTTTTGGACAAGTTTCTTTTCCTTGGTGCAAAACACTGTACAAACCTTTGTGCAACCTCTAGAACACGATAGGAGATGTTTTCTGTCCTGGCACAGTTTCTCCTTGCGAGACATAGTGTGAAAGCTTTTTCTAAGGTGTAGGTGACAAAGAGGCAGCTAAAGGACATAAACGAAGCAGCACAACACTGGCATTGTGTGTGCATTTTGCAAACTGATGGAAAACAGTACCTTACCACTCTCCTGCCTTTTGCATTCACATGAATATTGAAAAAGAAGGAGTTTTTGGACAAGTTTCTTTTCCTTGGTGCAAAACACTCTGCAAACCTTTGTGCAACCTCTAGAACACGATAGGAGATGTTTTCTGTCCTGGCACAGTTTCTCCTTGCGAGACATAGTGAGAAAGCTTTTTCTAAGGTGTAGGTGACAAAAGAGGCGCTAAAGGACATAAACGAAGCAGCACAACACTGGCATTGTGTGTGCATTTTGCAAACTGATGGAAAACAGTACCTTACCACTCTCCTGCCTTTTGCATTCACATGAATATTGAAAAGAAGGAGTTTTGGACAAGTTTCTTTTCCTTGGTGCAAAACACTCTGCAAACCTTTGTGCAACCTCTAGAACACGATAGGAGATGTTTTCTGTCCTGGCACAGTTTCTCCTTGCGAGACATAGTGAGAAAGCTTTTCTAAGGTGTAGGTGACAAAGAGACGCTAAAAGGACAAAAACGAAGCAGCACAACACTGGCATTGTGTGTGCATTTTGCAAACTGATGGAAAACAGTACCTTACCACTCTCCTGCCTTTTGCATTCACATGAATATTGAAAAAGAAGGAGTTTTGGACAAGTTTCTTTTCCTTGGTGCAAAACACTCTGCAAACCTTTGTGCAACCTCTAGAACACGATAGGAGATGTTTTCTGTCCTGGCACAGTTTCTCCTTGCGAGACATAGTGGAAAGCTTTTTCTAAGGTGTAGGTGACAAAGAGACGCTAAAGGACATAAACGAAGCAGCACAACACTGGCATTGTGTGTGCATTTTGCAAACTGATGGAAAACAGTACCTTACCACTCTCCTGCCTTTTGCATTCACATGAATATTGAAAAAGAAGGAGTTTTTTGGACAAGTTTCTTTTCCTTGGTGCAAAACACTCTGCAAACCTTTGTGCAACCTCTAGAACACGATAGGAGATGTTTTTCTGTCCTGGCACAGTTTCTCCTTGCGAGACATAGTGAGAAAGCTTTTTCTAAATGTGTAGGTGACAAAGAGACGGCTAAAGGACAAAAACGAAGCAGCACAACACTGGCATTGTGTGTGCATTTTGCAAACTGATGGAAAACAGTACCTTACCACTCTCCTGCCTTTTGCATTCACATGAATATTGAAAAAGAAGGAGTTTTGGACAAGTTTCTTTTCCTTGGTGCAAAACACTCTGCAAACCTTTGTGCAACCTCTAGAACACGATAGGAGATGTTTTCTGTCCTGGCACAGTTTCTCCTTGCGAGACATAGTGGAAAGCTTTTTCTAAGGTGTAGGTGACAAAGAGACAGCTAAAGGACATAAACGAAGCAGCACAACACTGGCATTGTGTGTGCATTTTGCAAACTGATGGAAAACAGTACCTTACCACTCTCCTGCCTTTTGCATTCACATGAATATTGAAAAAGAAGGAGTTTTGGACAAGTTTCTTTTCCTTGGTGCAAAACACTCTGCAAACCTTTGTGCAACCTCTAGAACACGATAGGAGATGTTTTCTGTCCTGGCACAGTTTCTCCTTGCGAGACATAGTGAAAGGTTTTTCTAAGGTGTAGGTGACAAAGAGACGCTAAAGGACATAAACGAAGCAGCACAACACTGGCATTGTGTGTGCATTTTGCAAACTGATGGAAAACAGTACCTTACCACTCTCCTGCCTTTTGCATTCACATGAATATTGAAAAGAAGGAGTTTTTGGACAAGTTTCTTTTCCTTGGTGCAAAACACTCTGCAAACCTTTGTGCAACCTCTAGAAACACGATAGGAGATGTTTTCTGTCCTGGCACAGTTTCTCCTTGCGAGACATAGTGGAAAGCTTTTTCTAAGGTGTAGGTGACAAAGAGGCGCTAAAAGGACATGAAGCGAAGCAGCACAACACTGGCATTGTGTGTGCATTTTGCAAACTGATGGAAAACAGTACCTTACCACTCTCCTGCCTTTTGCATTCACATGAATATTGAAAAGAAGGAGTTTTTGGACAAGTTTCTTTTCCTTGGTGCAAAACACTCTGCAAACCTTTGTGCAACCTCTAGAACACGATAGGAGATGTTTTCTGTCCTGGCACAGTTTCTCCTTGCGAGACATAGTGAGAAAGCTTTTTTCTAAGTTGTAGGTGACAAAGAGACGCTAAAGGCCATAGAACGAAGCAGCACAACACTGGCATTGTGTGTGCATTTTGCAAACTGATGGAAAACAAGTACCTTACCACTCTCCTGCCTTTTGCATTCACATGAATATTGAAAAAGAAGGAGTTTTGGACGAGTTTCTTTTCCTTGGTGCAAAACACTCTGCAAACCTTTGTGCAACCTCTAGAACACGATAGGAGATGTTTTCTGTCCTGGCACAGTTTCTCCTTGCGAGACATAGTGAAAAGCTTTTTCTAAGGTGTAGGTGACAAAGAGGCGGCTAAAGGACATAAACGAAGCAGCACAACACTGGCATTGTGTGTGCATTTTGCAAACTGATGGAAAACAGTACCTTACCACTCTCCTGCCTTTTGCATTCACATGAATATTGAAAAAGAAGGAGTTTTGGACAAGTTTCTTTTCCTTGGTGCAAAACACTCTGCAAACCTTTGTGCAACCTCTAGAACACGATAGGAGATGTTTTCTGTCCTGGCACAGTTTCTCCTTGCGAGACATAGTGAAAAGCTTTTTCTAAGGTGTAGGTGACAAAGAGACGCTAAAGGACATGAACGAAGCAGCACAACACTGGCATTGTGTGTGCATTTTGCAAACTGATGGAAAACAGTACCTTACCACTCTCCTGCCTTTTGCATTCACATGAATATTGAAAAGAAGGAGTTTTGGACGACTTTCTTTTCCTTGGTGCAAAACACTCTGCAAACCTTTGTGCAACCTCTAGAACACGATAGGAGATGTTTTCTGTCCTGGCACAGTTTCTCCTTGCGAGACATAGTAGAAAGCTTTTTCTAAGGTGTAGGTGACAAAGAGGCGCTAAAGGACAAAAACGAAGCAGCACAACACTGGCATTGTGTGTGCATTTTGCAAACTGATGGAAAACAGTACCTTACCACTCTCCTGCCTTTTGCATTCACATGAATATTGAAAAAGAAGGAGTTTTGGACAAGTTTCTTTTCCTTGGTGCAAAACACTCTGCAAACCTTTGTGCAACCTCTAGAACACGATAGGAGATGTTTTCTGTCCTGGCACAGTTTCTCCTTGCGAGACATAGTGAGAAAGCTTTTTCTAAGATTGTAGGTGACAAAGAGACGCTAAAGGACATAAACGAAGCAGCACAACACTGGCATTGTGTGTGCATTTTGCAAACTGATGGAAAACAGTACCTTACCACTCTCCTGCCTTTTGCATTCACATGAATATTGAAAAAGAAGGAGTTTTGGACAAGTTTCTTTTCCTTGGTGCAAAACACTCTGCAAACCTTTGTGCAACCTCTAGAACACGATAGGAGATGTTTTCTGTCCTGGCACAGTTTCTCCTTGCGAGACATAGTGAGAAAGCTTTTTCTAAGGTGTAGGTGACAAAGAGACGCTAAAGGCCAAAGAAACGAAGCAGCACAACACTGGCATTGTGTGTGCATTTTGCAAACTGATGGAAAACAGTACCTTACCACTCTCCTGCCTTTTGCATTCACATGAATATTGAAAAGAAGGAGTTTTGGACGAGTTTCTTTTCCTTGGTGCAAAACACTCTGCAAACCTTTGTGCAACCTCTAGAACACGATAGGAGATGTTTTTCTGTCCTGGCACAGTTTCTCCTTGCGAGACATAGTGGAAAGCTTTTTTCTAAGGTGTAGGTGACAAAGAGACGCTAAAAGGCCATAAACGAAGCAGCACAACACTGGCATTGTGTGTGCATTTTGCAAACTGATGGAAAACAGTACCTTACCACTCTCCTGCCTTTTGCATTCACATGAATATTGTAAAAGAAGGAGTTTTGGACAAGTTTCTTTTCCTTGGTGCAAAACACTCTGCAAACCTTTGTGCAACCTCTAGAACACGATAGGAGATGTTTTTCTGTCCTGGCACAGTTTCTCCTTGCGAGACATAGTGAGAAAGCTTTTTCTAAGGTGTAGGTGACAAAGAGACGCTAAAGGACAAAAACGAAGCAGCACAACACTGGCATTGTGTGTGCATTTTGCAAACTGATGGAAAACAGTACCTTACCACTCTCCTGCCTTTTGCATTCACATGAATATTGTAAAAGAAGGAGTTTTGGACGAGTTTCTTTTCCTTGGTGCAAAACACTCTGCAAACCTTTGTGCAACCTCTAGAACACGATAGGAGATGTTTTCTGTCCTGGCACAGTTTCTCCTTGCGAGACATAGTGGAAAGCTTTTTCTAAGGTGTAGGTGACAAAGAGGCGCTAAAGGACATAAACGAAGCAGCACAACACTGGCATTGTGTGTGCATTTTGCAAACTGATGGAAAACAGTACCTTACCACTCTCCTGCCTTTTGCATTCACATGAATATTGAAAAAGAAGGAGTTTTGGACAAGTTTCTTTTCCTTGGTGCAAAACACTCTGCAAACCTTTGTGCAACCTCTAGAACACGATAGGAGATGTTTTCTGTCCTGGCACAGTTTCTCCTTGCGAGACATAGTGAGAAAGCTTTTCTAAGGTGTAGGTGACAAGAGGCGCTAAAGGACATGAACGAAGCAGCACAACACTGGCATTGTGTGTGCATTTTGCAAACTGATGGAAAACAGTACCTTACCACTCTCCTGCCTTTTGCATTCACATGAATATTGAAAAGAAGGAGTTTTTGGACAAGTTTCTTTTCCTTGGTGCAAAACACTCTGCAAACCTTTGTG
The DNA here is from genome assembly GCF_901933205.1 of Camarhynchus parvulus. Lineage (NCBI taxonomy): Eukaryota > Metazoa > Chordata > Aves > Passeriformes > Thraupidae > Camarhynchus > Camarhynchus parvulus. The sequence continues at coordinate 12,479 of NW_022148063.1, forward strand.
CAACCTCTAGAACACGATAGGAGATGTTTTCTGTCCTGGCACAGTTTCTCCTTGCGAGACATAGTGTGAAAGCTTTTCTAAGGTGTAGGTGACAAGAGACGCTAAAAGGACAAAACGAAGCAGCACAACACTGGCATTGTGTGTGCATTTTGCAAACTGATGGAAAACAGTACCTTACCACTCTCCTGCCTTTTGCATTCACATGAATATTGAAAAGAAGGAGTTTTGGACAAGTTTCTTTTCCTTGGTGCAAAACACTCTGCAAACCTTTGTGCAACCTCTAGAACACGATAGGAGATGTTTTCTGTCCTGGCACAGTTTCTCCTTGCGAGACATAGTGGAAAGCTTTTTCTAAGGTGTAGGTGACAAGAGACGCTAAAGGACAAAACGAAGCAGCACAACACTGGCATTGTGTGTGCATTTTGCAAACTGATGGAAAACAGTACCTTACCACTCTCCTGCCTTTTGCATTCACATGAATATTGAAAAAGAAGGAGTTTTGGACAAGTTTCTTTTCCTTGGTGCAAAACACTCTGCAAACCTTTGTGCAACCTCTAGAACACGATAGGAGATGTTTTCTGTCCTGGCACAGTTTCTCCTTGCGAGACATAGTGAGAAAGCTTTTTCTAAGGTGTAGGTGACAAAGAGACGCTAAAGGCCATAAACGAAGCAGCACAACACTGGCATTGTGTGTGCATTTTGCAAACTGATGGAAAACAGTACCTTACCACTCTCCTGCCTTTTGCATTCACATGAATATTGTAAAAGAAGGAGTTTTGGACGAGTTTCTTTTCCTTGGTGCAAAACACTCTGCAAACCTTTGTGCAACCTCTAGAACACGATAGGAGATGTTTTCTGTCCTGGCACAGTTTCTCCTTGCGAGACATAGTGGAAAGCTTTTTCTAAGGTGTAGGTGACAAGAGACGCTAAAGGCCATGAACGAAGCAGCACAACACTGGCATTGTGTGTGCAGTTTGCAAACTGATGGAAAACAGTACCTTACCACTCTCCTGCCTTTTGCATTCACATGAATATTGAAAAAGAAGGAGTTTTGGACGAGTTTCTTTTCCTTGGTGCAAAACACTCTGCAAACCTTTGTGCAACCTCTAGAACACGATAGGAGATGTTTTTCTGTCCTGGCACAGTTTCTCCTTGCGAGACATAGTGGAAAGCTTTTCTAAGGTGTAGGTGACAAAGAGACGCTAAAGGACATAAACGAAGCAGCACAACACTGGCATTGTGTGTGCATTTTGCAAACTGATGGAAAACAGTACCTTACCACTCTCCTGCCTTTTGCATTCACATGAATATTGTAAAAGAAGGAGTTTTGGACAAGTTTCTTTTCCTTGGTGCAAAACACTCTGCAAACCTTTGTGCAACCTCTAGAACACGATAGGAGATGTTTTCTGTCCTGGCACAGTTTCTCCTTGCGAGACATAGTGAGAAAGCTTTTTCTAAGGTGTAGGTGACAAGAGGCGCTAAAGGACATAAAACGAAGCAGCACAACACTGGCATTGTGTGTGCAGTTTGCAAACTGATGGAAAACAGTACCTTACCACTCTCCTGCCTTTTGCATTCACATGAATATTGAAAAGAAGGAGTTTTGGACAAGTTTCTTTTCCTTGGTGCAAAACACTCTGCAAACCTTTGTGCAACCTCTAGAACACGATAGGAGATGTTTTCTGTCCTGGCACAGTTTCTCCTTGCGAGACATAGTGTGAAAGCTTTTTCTAAGGTGTAGGTGACAAGAGACGCTAAAGGACAAAAACGAAGCAGCACAACACTGGCATTGTGTGTGCAGTTTGCAAACTGATGGAAAACAGTACCTTACCACTCTCCTGCCTTTTGCATTCACATGAATATTGAAAAGAAGGAGTTTTGGACGAGTTTCTTTTCCTTGGTGCAAAACACTCTGCAAACCTTTGTGCAACCTCTAGAACACGATAGGAGATGTTTTCTGTCCTGGCACAGTTTCTCCTTGCGAGACATAGTGGAAAGCTTTTTCTAAGGTGTAGGTGACAAAGAGACGCTAAAGGCCAAAAAGCGAAGCAGCACAACACTGGCATTGTGTGTGCATTTTGCAAACTGATGGAAAACAGTACCTTACCACTCTCCTGCCTTTTGCATTCACATGAATATTGAAAAGAAGGAGTTTTGGACAAGTTTCTTTTCCTTGGTGCAAAACACTCTGCAAACCTTTGTGCAACCTCTAGAACACGATAGGAGATGTTTTCTGTCCTGGCACAGTTTCTCCTTGCGAGACATAGTGGAAAGCTTTTTCTAAGGTGTAGGTGACAAAGAGACGCTAAAGGCCATGAACGAAGCAGCACAACACTGGCATTGTGTGTGCATTTTGCAAACTGATGGAAAACAGTACCTTACCACTCTCCTGCCTTTTGCATTCACATGAATATTGAAAAAGAAGGAGTTTTGGACGAGTTTCTTTTCCTTGGTGCAAAACACTCTGCAAACCTTTGTGCAACCTCTAGAACACGATAGGAGATGTTTTCTGTCCTGGCACAGTTTCTCCTTGCGAGACATAGTGGAAAGCTTTTTCTAAGGTGTAGGTGACAAGAGACGCTAAAGGCCATAAACGAAGCAGCACAACACTGGCATTGTGTGTGCAGTTTGCAAACTGATGGAAAACAGTACCTTACCACTCTCCTGCCTTTTGCATTCACATGAATATTGCAAAAGAAGGAGTTTTGGACGAGTTTCTTTTCCTTGGTGCAAAACACTCTGCAAACCTTTGTGCAACCTCTAGAACACGATAGGAGATGTTTTCTGTCCTGGCACAGTTTCTCCTTGCGAGACATAGTGGGAAAGCTTTTTCTAAGGTGTAGGTGACAAAGAGACGCTAAAGGCCATGAAGCGAAGCAGCACAACACTGGCATTGTGTGTGCATTTTGCAAACTGATGGAAAACAGTACCTTACCACTCTCCTGCCTTTTGCATTCACATGAATATTGTAAAAGAAGGAGTTTTGGACAAGTTTCTTTTCCTTGGTGCAAAACACTCTGCAAACCTTTGTGCAACCTCTAGAACACGATAGGAGATGTTTTCTGTCCTGGCACAGTTTCTCCTTGCGAGACATAGTGAGAAAGCTTTTTCTAAGCTGTAGGTGACAAAGAGACGCTAAAAGGACATAACGAAGCAGCACAACACTGGCATTGTGTGTGCAGCTTGCAAACTGATGGAAAACAGTACCTTACCACTCTCCTGCCTTTTGCATTCACATGAATATTGAAAAAGAAGGAGTTTTGGACGAGTTTCTTTTCCTTGGTGCAAAACACTCTGCAAACCTTTGTGCAACCTCTAGAACACGATAGGAGATGTTTTCTGTCCTGGCACAGTTTCTCCTTGCGAGACATAGTGAGAAAGCTTTTTCTAAGGTGTAGGTGACAAGAGACGCTAAAGGCCATGAACGAAGCAGCACAACACTGGCATTGTGTGTGCATTTTGCAAACTGATGGAAAACAGTACCTTACCACTCTCCTGCCTTTTGCATTCACATGAATATTGAAAAAGAAGGAGTTTTGGACGAGTTTCTTTTCCTTGGTGCAAAACACTCTGCAAACCTTTGTGCAACCTCTAGAACACGATAGGAGATGTTTTCTGTCCTGGCACAGTTTCTCCTTGCGAGACATAGTGGAAAGCTTTTTCTAAGGTGTAGGTGACAAGAGACGCTAAAGGCCATGAACGAAGCAGCACAACACTGGCATTGTGTGTGCATTTTGCAAACTGATGGAAAACAGTACCTTACCACTCTCCTGCCTTTTGCATTCACATGAATATTGTAAAAGAAGGAGTTTTGGACGAGTTTCTTTTCCTTGGTGCAAAACACTCTGCAAACCTTTGTGCAACCTCTAGAACACGATAGGAGATGTTTTCTGTCCTGGCACAGTTTCTCCTTGCGAGACATAGTGAGAAAGCTTTTTCTAAGGTGTAGGTGACAAGAGACGCTAAAGGCCAAGAACGAAGCAGCACAACACTGGCATTGTGTGTGCATTTTGCAAACTGATGGAAAACAGTACCTTACCACTCTCCTGCCTTTTGCATTCACATGAATATTGAAATAGAAGGAGTTTTGGACGACTTTCTTTTCCTTGGTGCAAAACACTCTGCAAACCTTTGTGCAACCTCTAGAACACGATAGGAGATGTTTTCTGTCCTGGCACAGTTTCTCCTTGCGAGACATAGTGAGAAAGCTTTTTCTAAGGTGTAGGTGACAAGAGACGCTAAAGGCCAGAACGAAGCAGCACAACACTGGCATTGTGTGTGCATTTTGCAAACTGATGGAAAACAGTACCTTACCACTCTCCTGCCTTTTGCATTCACATGAATATTGAAAAAGAAGGAGTTTTGGACGAGTTTCTTTTCCTTGGTGCAAAACACTCTGCAAACCTTTGTGCAACCTCTAGAACACGATAGGAGATGTTTTCTGTCCTGGCACAGTTTCTCCTTGCGAGACATAGTGAGAAAGCTTTTTCTAAGGTGTAGGTGACAAAGAGACGCTAAAGGCCATGAACGAAGCAGCACAACACTGGCATTGTGTGTGCATTTTGCAAACTGATGGAAAACAGTACCTTACCACTCTCCTGCCTTTTGCATTCACATGAATATTGCAAAAGAAGGAGTTTTGGACGAGTTTCTTTTCCTTGGTGCAAAACACTCTGCAAACCTTTGTGCAACCTCTAGAACACGATAGGAGATGTTTTCTGTCCTGGCACAGTTTCTCCTTGCGAGACATAGTGGAACCTTTTTCTAAGGTGTAGGTGACAAAAGAGACGCTAAAGGCCATGAACGAAGCAGCACAACACTGGCATTGTGTGTGCATTTTGCAAACTGATGGAAAACAGTACCTTACCACTCTCCTGCCTTTTGCATTCACATGAATATTGAAAAAGAAGGAGTTTTGGACAAGTTTCTTTTCCTTGGTGCAAAACACTCTGCAAACCTTTGTGCAACCTCTAGAACACGATAGGAGATGTTTTCTGTCCTGGCACAGTTTCTCCTTGCGAGACATAGTGAGAAAGCTTTTTCTAAGGTGTAGGTGACAAGAGACGCTAAAGGCCATGAACGAAGCAGCACAACACTGGCATTGTGTGTGCATTTTGCAAACTGATGGAAAACAGTACCTTACCACTCTCCTGCCTTTTGCATTCACATGAATATTGAAAAGAAGGAGTTTTGGACGAGTTTCTTTTCCTTGGTGCAAAACACTCTGCAAACCTTTGTGCAACCTCTAGAACACGATAGGAGATGTTTTCTGTCCTGGCACAGTTTCTCCTTGCGAGACATAGTGAGAAAGCTTTTTCTAAGGTGTAGGTGACAAAAGAGACGCTAAAGGCCATGAACGAAGCAGCACAACACTGGCATTGTGTGTGCATTTTGCAAACTGATGGAAAACAGTACCTTACCACTCTCCTGCCTTTTGCATTCACATGAATATTGTAAAAGAAGGAGTTTTGGACGAGTTTCTTTTCCTTGGTGCAAAACACTCTGCAAACCTTTGTGCAACCTCTAGAACACGATAGGAGATGTTTTCTGTCCTGGCACAGTTTCTCCTTGCGAGACATAGTGAGAAAGCTTTTTCTAAGGTGTAGGTGACAAGAGACAGCTAAAGGCCATGAACGAAGCAGCACAACACTGGCATTGTGTGTGCATTTTGCAAACTGATGGAAAACAGTACCTTACCACTCTCCTGCCTTTTGCATTCACATGAATATTGTAAAAGAAGGAGTTTTGGACGAGTTTCTTTTCCTTGGTGCAAAACACTCTGCAAACCTTTGTGCAACCTCTAGAACACGATAGGAGATGTTTTCTGTCCTGGCACAGTTTCTCCTTGCGAGACATAGTGAGAAAGCTTTTTCTAAGGTGTAGGTGACAAGAGACGCTAAAGGCCATGAACGAAGCAGCACAACACTGGCATTGTGTGTGCATTTTGCAAACTGATGGAAAACAGTACCTTACCACTCTCCTGCCTTTTGCATTCACATGAATATTGTAATAGAAGGAGTTTTGGACAAGTTTCTTTTCCTTGGTGCAAAACACTCTGCAAACCTTTGTGCAACCTCTAGAACACGATAGGAGATGTTTTCTGTCCTGGCACAGTTTCTCCTTGCGAGACATAGTGGGAAAGCTTTTTCTAAGGTGTAGGTGACAAGAGACGCTAAAGGCCATGAAACGAAGCAGCACAACACTGGCATTGTGGTGTGCAGTTTGCAAACTGATGGAAAACAGTACCTTACCACTCTCCTGCCTTTTGCATTCACATGAATATTGTAATAGAAGGAGTTTTGGACGAGTTTCTTTTCCTTGGTGCAAAACACTCTGCAAACCTTTGTGCAACCTCTAGAACACGATAGGAGATGTTTTCTGTCCTGGCACAGTTTCTCCTTGCGAGACATAGTGAGAAAGCTTTTTCTAAGTTGTAGGTGACAAAGAGACGCTAAAGGCCAAGAACGAAGCAGCACAACACTGGCATTGTGGGTGCATTTTGCAAACTGATGGAAAACAGTACCTTACCACTCTCCTGCCTTTTGCATTCACATGAATATTGAAATAGAAGGAGTTTTGGACGAGTTTTCTTTTGCGGGGGGTGCAAAACACTCTGCAAACCTTTGTGCAACCTCTAGAACACGATAGGAGATGTTTTCTGTCCTGGCACAGTTTCTCCTTGCGAGACATAGTGGGAAAGCTTTTTCTAAGGTGTAGGTGACAAGAGACGCTAAAGGCCATGAACGAAGCAGCACAACACTGGCATTGTGGGTGCATTTTGCAAACTGATGGAAAACAGTACCTTACCACTCTCCTGCCTTTTGCATTCACATGAATATTGAAATAGAAGGAGTTTTGGACGAGTTTCTTTTCCTTGGTGCAAAACACTCTGCAAACCTTTGTGCAACCTCTAGAACACGATAGGAGATGTTTTCTGTCCTGGCACAGTTTCTCCTTGCGAGACATAGTGAGAAAGCTTTTTCTAAGCTGTAGGTGACAAAGAGACGCTAAAGGCCAAAAACGAAGCAGCACAACACTGGCATTGTGTGTGCAGTTTGCAAACTGATGGAAAACAGTACCTTACCACTCTCCTGCCTTTTGCATTCACATGAATATTGAAATAGAAGGAGTTTTGGACGAGTTTCTTTTCCTTGGTGCAAAACACTCTGCAAACCTTTGTGCAACCTCTAGAACACGATAGGAGATGTTTTCTGTCCTGGCACAGTTTCTCCTTGCGAGACATAGTGAGAAAGCTTTTTCTAAGCTGTAGGTGACAAAGAGACGCTAAAGGCCATGAACGAAGCAGCACAACACTGGCATTGTGTGTGCATTTTGCAAACTGATGGAAAACAGTACCTTACCACTCTCCTGCCTTTTGCATTCACATGAATATTGTAATAGAAGGAGTTTTGGACGAGTTTCTTTTCCTTGGTGCAAAACACTCTGCAAACCTTTGTGCAACCTCTAGAACACGATAGGAGATGTTTTCTGTCCTGGCACAGTTTCTCCTTGCGAGACATAGTGAGAAAGCTTTTTCTAAGCTGTAGGTGACAAAGAGACAGCTAAAGGCCATGAACGAAGCAGCACAACACTGGCATTGTGTGTGCATTTTGCAAACTGATGGAAAACAGTACCTTACCACTCTCCTGCCTTTTGCATTCACATGAATATTGTAATAGAAGGAGTTTTGGACGAGTTTCTTTTCCTTGGTGCAAAACACTCTGCAAACCTTTGTGCAACCTCTAGAACACGATAGGAGATGTTTTCTGTCCTGGCACAGTTTCTCCTTGCGAGACATAGTGAGAAAGCTTTTTCTAAGGTGTAGGTGACAAAGAGACGCTAAAGGCCATGAACGAAGCAGCACAACACTGGCATTGTGTGTGCATTTTGCAAACTGATGGAAAACAGTACCTTACCACTCTCCTGCCTTTTGCATTCACATGAATATTGTAATAGAAGGAGTTTTGGACGAGTTTCTTTTCCTTGGTGCAAAACACTCTGCAAACCTTTGTGCAACCTCTAGAACACGATAGGAGATGTTTTCTGTCCTGGCACAGTTTCTCCTTGCGAGACATAGTGAGAAAGCTTTTTCTAAGGTGTAGGTGACAAAGAGACGCTAAAGGCCATGAACGAAGCAGCACAACACTGGCATTGTGTGTGCATTTTGCAAACTGATGGAAAACAGTACCTTACCACTCTCCTGCCTTTTGCATTCACATGAATATTGAAATAGAAGGAGTTTTGGACGAGTTTCTTTTCCTTGGTGCAAAACACTCTGCAAACCTTTGTGCAACCTCTAGAACACGATAGGAGATGTTTTCTGTCCTGGCACAGTTTCTCCTTGCGAGACATAGTGAGAAAGCTTTTTCTAAGGTGTAGGTGACAAAGAGACGCTAAAGGCCATGAACGAAGCAGCACAACACTGGCATTGTGTGGGCATTTTGCAAACTGATGGAAAACAGTACCTTACCACTCTCCTGCCTTTTGCATTCACATGAATATTGAAAATAGAAGGAGTTTTGGACGAGTTTCTTTTCCTTGGTGCAAAACACTCTGCAAACCTTTGTGCAACCTCTAGAACACGATAGGAGATGTTTTCTGTCCTGGCACAGTTTCTCCTTGCGAGACATAGTGGGAAAGCTTTTTCTAAGGTGTAGGTGACAAAGAGACAGCTAAAGGCCATGAACGAAGCAGCACAACACTGGCATTGTGTGTGCATTTTGCAAACTGATGGAAAACAGTACCTTACCACTCTCCTGCCTTTTGCATTCACATGAATATTGTAATAGAAGGAGTTTTGGACGAGTTTCTTTTCCTTGGTGCAAAACACTCTGCAAACCTTTGTGCAACCTCTAGAACACGATAGGAGATGTTTTCTGTCCTGGCACAGTTTCTCCTTGCGAGACATAGTGGGAAAGCTTTTTCTAAGGTGTAGGTGACAAAGAGACGCTAAAGGCCATGAACGAAGCAGCACAACACTGGCATTGTGTGTGCAGCTTGCAAACTGATGGAAAACAGTACCTTACCACTCTCCTGCCTTTTGCATTCACATGAATATTGAAATAGAAGGAGTTTTGGACGAGTTTCTTTTCCTTGGTGCAAAACACTCTGCAAACCTTTGTGCAACCTCTAGAACACGATAGGAGATGTTTTCTGTCCTGGCACAGTTTCTCCTTGCGAGACATAGTGGGAAAGCTTTTTCTAAGGTGTAGGTGACAAAGAGACGCTAAAGGCCATGAACGAAGCAGCACAACACTGGCATTGTGTGTGCAGTTTGCAAACTGATGGAAAACAGTACCTTACCACTCTCCTGCCTTTTGCATTCACATGAATATTGCAATAGAAGGAGTTTTGGACGAGTTTCTTTTCCTTGGTGCAAAACACTCTGCAAACCTTTGTGCAACCTCTAGAACACGATAGGAGATGTTTTCTGTCCTGGCACAGTTTCTCCTTGCGAGACATAGTGGGAAAGCTTTTTCTAAGCTGTAGGTGACAAAGAGACGCTAAAGGCCAATGAACGAAGCAGCACAACACTGGCATTGTGTGTGCATTTTGCAAACTGATGGAAAACAGTACCTTACCACTCTCCTGCCTTTTGCATTCACATGAATATTGAAATAGAAGGAGTTTTGGACGAGTTTCTTTTCCTTGGTGCAAAACACTCTGCAAACCTTTGTGCAACCTCTAGAACACGATAGGAGATGTTTTCTGTCCTGGCACAGTTTCTCCTTGCGAGACATAGTGAGAAAGCTTTTTCTAAGCTGTAGGTGACAAGAGACGCTAAAGGCCATGAACGAAGCAGCACAACACTGGCATTGTGTGTGCATTTTGCAAACTGATGGAAAACAGTACCTTACCACTCTCCTGCCTTTTGCATTCACATGAAAATTGTAATAGAAGGAGTTTTGGACGAGTTTCTTTTCCTTGGTGCAAAACACTCTGCAAACCTTTGTGCAACCTCTAGAACACGATAGGAGATGTTTTCTGTCCTGGCACAGTTTCTCCTTGCGAGACATAGTGAGAAAGCTTTTTCTAAGGTGTAGGTGACAAAGAGACAGCTAAAGGCCATGAACGAAGCAGCACAACACTGGCATTGTGTGTGCATTTTGCAAACTGATGGAAAACAGTACCTTACCACTCTCCTGCCTTTTGCATTCACATGAATATTGAAATAGAAGGAGTTTTGGACGAGTTTCTTTTCCTTGGTGCAAAACACTCTGCAAACCTTTGTGCAACCTCTAGAACACGATAGGAGATGTTTTCTGTCCTGGCACAGTTTCTCCTTGCGAGACATAGTGGGAAAGCTTTTTCTAAGGTGTAGGTGACAAAGAGACGCTAAAAGGCCAAGAACGAAGCAGCACAACACTGGCATTGTGTGTGCATTTTGCAAACTGATGGAAAACAGTACCTTACCACTCTCCTGCCTTTTGCATTCACATGAATATTGCAATAGAAGGAGTTTTGGACGAGTTTCTTTTCCTTGGTGCAAAACACTCTGCAAACCTTTGTGCAACCTCTAGAACACGATAGGAGATGTTTTCTGTCCTGGCACAGTTTCTCCTTGCGGAGACATAGTGGGAAAGCTTTTTCTAAGGTGTAGGTGACAAAGAGACAGCTAAAGGCCAAGAAACGAAGCAGCACAACACTGGCATGTGTGTGTGCAGTTTGCAAACTGATGGAAAACAGTACCTTACCACTCTCCTGCCTTTTGCATTCACATGAATATTGTAATAGAAGGAGTTTTGGACGACTTTCTTTTCCTTGGTGCAAAACACTCTGCAAACCTTTGTGCAACCTCTAGAACACGATAGGAGATGTTTTCTGTCCTGGCACAGTTTCTCCTTGCGAGACATAGTGAGAAAGCTTTTTCTAAGGTGTAGGTGACAAAGAGACGCTAAAGGCCAAGAACGAAGCAGCACAACACTGGCATTGTGGGTGCATTTTGCAAACTGATGGAAAACAGTACCTTACCACTCTCCTGCCTTTTGCATTCACATGAAAATTGCAATAGAAGGAGTTTTGGACGAGTTTCTTTTCCTTGGTGCAAAACACTCTGCAAACCTTTGTGCAACCTCTAGAACACGATAGGAGATGTTTTCTGTCCTGGCACAGTTTCTCCTTGCGAGACATAGTGGGAAAGCTTTTTTCTAACGTGTGTAGGTGACAAGAGACGCTAAAGGCGATGAACGAAGCAGCACAACACTGGCATTGTGGGTGCAGTTTGCAAACTGATAGAAAACAGTACCTTACCACTCTCCTGCCTTTTGCATTCACATGAATATTGCAAAAGAAGGAGTTTTGGACGAGTTTCTTTTCCTTGGTGCAAAACACTCTGCAAACCTTTGTGCAACCTCTAGAACACGATAGGAGATGTTTTTCTGTCCTGGCACAGTTTCTCCTTGCGAGACATAGTGAGAAAGCTTTTTCTAAGCTGTAGGTGACAAAGAGACGCTAAAGGCCATGAACAAAGCAGCACAACACTGGCATTGTGTGTGCAGTTTGCAAACTGATGGAAAACAGTACCTTACCACTCTCCTGCCTTTTGCATTCACATGAATATTGAAATAGAAGGAGTTTTGGACGACTTTCTTTTCCTTGGTGCAAAACACTCTGCAAACCTTTGTGCAACCTCTAGAACACGATAGGAGATGTTTTCTGTCCTGGCACAGTTTCTCCTTGCGAGACATAGTGAGAAAGCTTTTTCTAAGCTGTAGGTGACAAAGAGACGCTAAAGGCCATGAACGAAGCAGCACAACACTGGCATTGTGTGTGCATTTTGCAAACTGATGGAAAACAGTACCTTACCACTCTCCTGCCTTTTGCATTCACATGAATATTGAAATAGAAGGAGTTTTGGACGAGTTTCTTTTCCTTGGTGCAAAACACTCTGCAAACCTTTGTGCAACCTCTAGAACACGATAGGAGATGTTTTCTGTCCTGGCACAGTTTCTCCTTGCGAGACATAGTGAGAAAGCTTTTTCTAAGCTGTAGGTGACAAGAGACGCTAAAGGCCATGAACGAAGCAGCACAACACTGGCATTGTGTGTGCATTTTGCAAACTGATGGAAAACAGTACCTTACCACTCTCCTGCCTTTTGCATTCACATGAATATTGAAATAGAAGGAGTTTTGGACGAGTTTCTTTTCCTTGGTGCAAAACACTCTGCAAACCTTTGTGCAACCTCTAGAACACGATAGGAGATGTTTTCTGTCCTGGCACAGTTTCTCCTTGCGAGACATAGTGAGAAAGCTTTTTCTAAGGTGTAGGTGACAAAGAGACGCTAAAGGCCAAGAACGAAGCAGCACAACACTGGCATTGTGTGTGCATTTTGCAAACTGATGGAAAACAGTACCTTACCACTCTCCTGCCTTTTGCATTCACATGAAAATTGCAATAGAAGGAGTTTTGGACGAGTTTCTTTTCCTTGGTGCAAAACACTCTGCAAACCTTTGTGCAACCTCTAGAACACGATAGGAGATGTTTTCTGTCCTGGCACAGTTTCTCCTTGCGAGACATAGTGGGAAAGCTTTTTTCTAAGCTGTAGGTGACAAGAGACGCTAAAGGCCATGAACGAAGCAGCACAACACTGGAATTGTGTGTGCAGCTTGCAAACTGATAGAAAACAGTACCTTACCACTCTCCTGCCTTTTGCATTCACATGAATATTGAAAAAGAAGGAGTTTTGGACAACTTTCTTTTCCTTGGTGCAAAACACTCTGCAAACCTTTGTGCAACCTCTAGAACACGATAGGAGATGTTTTCTGTCCTGGCACAGTTTCTCCTTGCGAGACATAGTGAGAAAGCTTTTTCTAAGCTGTAGGTGACAAGAGACGCTAAAGGCCATGAACGAAGCAGCACAACACTGGCATTGTGTGTGCATTTTGCAAACTGATGGAAAACAGTACCTTACCACTCTCCTGCCTTTTGCATTCACATGAAAATTGCAATAGAAGGAGTTTTGGACGAGTTTCTTTTCCTTGGTGCAAAACACTCTGCAAACCTTTGTGCAACCTCTAGAACACGATAGGAGATGTTTTCTGTCCTGGCACAGTTTCTCCTTGCGAGACATAGTGGGAAAGCTTTTTCTAAGCTGTAGGTGACAAGAGACGCTAAAGGCCATGAACGAAGCAGCACAACACTGGCATTGTGGGTGCATTTTGCAAACTGATGGAAAACAGTACCTTACCACTCTCCTGCCTTTTGCATTCACATGAATATTGAAATAGAAGGAGTTTTGGACGAGTTTCTTTTCCTTGGTGCAAAACACTCTGCAAACCTTTGTGCAACCTCTAGAACACGATAGGAGATGTTTTCTGTCCTGGCACAGTTTCTCCTTGCGAGACATAGTGAGAAAGCTTTTTCTAAGGCTGTAGGTGACAAAGAGACGCTAAAGGCCATGAAACAAAGCAGCACAACACTGGCATTGTGTGTGCATTTTGCAAACTGATGGAAAACAGTACCTTACCACTCTCCTGCCTTTTGCATTCACATGAATATTGAAATAGAAGGAGTTTTGGACGAGTTTCTTTTCCTTGGTGCAAAACACTCTGCAAACCTTTGTGCAACCTCTAGAACACGATAGGAGATGTTTTCTGTCCTGGCACAGTTTCTCCTTGCGAGACATAGTGAGAAAGCTTTTTCTAAGGTGTAGGTGACAAGAGACGCTAAAGGCCAAGAACGAAGCAGCACAACACTGGCATTGTGTGTGCATTTTGCAAACTGATGGAAAACAGTACCTTACCACTCTCCTGCCTTTTGCATTCACATGAATATTGAAATAGAAGGAGTTTTGGACGAGTTTCTTTTCCTTGGTGCAAAACACTCTGCAAACCTTTGTGCAACCTCTAGAACACGATAGGAGATGTTTTCTGTCCTGGCACAGTTTCTCCTTGCGAGACATAGTGAGAAAGCTTTTTCTAAGGTGTAGGTGACAAGAGACGCTAAAGGCCAAGAACGAAGCAGCACAACACTGGCATTGTGTGTGCATTTTGCAAACTGATGGAAAACAGTACCTTACCACTCTCCTGCCTTTTGCATTCACATGAATATTGAAATAGAAGGAGTTTTGGACGAGTTTCTTTTCCTTGGTGCAAAACACTCTGCAAACCTTTGTGCAACCTCTAGAACACGATAGGAGATGTTTTCTGTCCTGGCACAGTTTCTCCTTGCGAGACATAGTGGGAAAGCTTTTTCTAAGCTGTAGGTGACAAGAGACGCTAAAGGCCAAAGAAACGAAGCAGCACAACACTGGCATTGTGGGTGCAGTTTGCAAACTGATGGAAAACAGTACCTTACCACTCTCCTGCCTTTTGCATTCACATGAATATTGCAATAGAAGGAGTTTTGGACGAGTTTCTTTTCCTTGGTGCAAAACACTCTGCAAACCTTTGTGCAACCTCTAGAACACGATAGGAGATGTTTTCTGTCCTGGCACAGTTTCTCCTTGCGAGACATAGTGGGAAAGCTTTTTCTAAGGTGTAGGTGACAAGAGACGCTAAAGGCCAAGAACGAAGCAGCACAACACTGGCATTGTGGGTGCAGTTTGCAAACTGATGGAAAACAGTACCTTACCACTCTCCTGCCTTTTGCATTCACATGAATATTGCAATAGAAGGAGTTTTGGACGAGTTTCTTTTCCTTGGTGCAAAACACTCTGCAAACCTTTGTGCAACCTCTAGAACACGATAGGAGATGTTTTCTGTCCTGGCACAGTTTCTCCTTGCGAGACATAGTGGAAAAGCTTTTTCTAAGTTGTAGGTGACAAGAGACGCTAAAGGCCAAGAACGAAGCAGCACAACACTGGCATTGTGGGTGCAGTTTGCAAACTGATAGAAAACAGTACCTTACCACTCTCCTGCCTTTTGCATTCACATGAATATTGCAATAGAAGGAGTTTTGGACGACTTTCTTTTCCTTGGTGCAAAACACTCTGCAAACCTTTGTGCAACCTCTAGAACACGATAGGAGATGTTTTCTGTCCTGGCACAGTTTCTCCTTGCGAGACATAGTGGGAAAGCTTTTTCTAAGCTGTAGGTGACAAGAGACGCTAAAGGCCATGAACGAAGCAGCACAACACTGGCATTGTGGGTGCAGTTTGCAAACTGATAGAAAACAGTACCTTACCACTCTCCTGCCTTTTGCATTCACATGAATATTGAAATAGAAGGAGTTTTGGACGACTTTCTTTTCCTTGGTGCAAAACACTCTGCAAACCTTTGTGCAACCTCTAGAACACGATAGGAGATGTTTTCTGTCCTGGCACAGTTTCTCCTTGCGAGACATAGTGGGAAAGCTTTTTCTAAGGTGTAGGTGACAAAGAGACGCTAAAGGCCATAAACGAAGCAGCACAACACTGGCATTGTGGGTGCATTTTGCAAACTGATGGAAAACAGTACCTTACCACTCTCCTGCCTTTTGCATTCACATGAATATTGCAATAGAAGGAGTTTTGGACGAGTTTCTTTTCCTTGGTGCAAAACACTCTGCAAACCTTTGTGCAACCTCTAGAACACGATAGGAGATGTTTTCTGTCCTGGCACAGTTTCTCCTTGCGAGACATAGTGTGGAAAGCTTTTTCTAAGGTGTAGGTGACAAGAGACGCTAAAGGCCAAGAACGAAGCAGCACAACACTGGCATTGTGGGTGCAGTTTGCAAACTGATAGAAAACAGTACCTTACCACTCTCCTGCCTTTTGCATTCACATGAATATTGCAATAGAAGGAGTTTTGGACGAGTTTCTTTTCCTTGGTGCAAAACACTCTGCAAACCTTTGTGCAACCTCTAGAACACGATAGGAGATGTTTTCTGTCCTGGCACAGTTTCTCCTTGCGAGACATAGTGGGAAAGCTTTTTCTAAGGTGTAGGTGACAAAGAGACAGCTAAAGGCCAAGAACGAAGCAGCACAACACTGGCATTGTGGGTGCAGTTTGCAAACTGATAGAAAACAGTACCTTACCACTCTCCTGCCTTTTGCATTCACATGAATATTGCAATAGAAGGAGTTTTGGACGAGTTTCTTTTCCTTGGTGCAAAACACTCTGCAAACCTTTGTGCAACCTCTAGAACACGATAGGAGATGTTTTCTGTCCTGGCACAGTTTCTCCTTGCGAGACATAGTGGGAAAGCTTTTTCTAAGCTGTAGGTGACAAAGAGACGCTAAAGGCCAAGAACGAAGCAGCACAACACTGGCATTGTGGGTGCAGTTTGCAAACTGATAGAAAACAGTACCTTACCACTCTCCTGCCTTTTGCATTCACATGAATATTGCAATAGAAGGAGTTTTGGACGACTTTCTTTTCCTTGGTGCAAAACACTCTGCAAACCTTTGTGCAACCTCTAGAACACGATAGGAGATGTTTTCTGTCCTGGCACAGTTTCTCCTTGCGAGACATAGTGGGAAAGCTTTTTCTAAGGTGTAGGTGACAAGAGACGCTAAAGGCCAAGAACGAAGCAGCACAACACTGGCATTGTGGGTGCAGTTTGCAAACTGATAGAAAACAGTACCTTACCACTCTCCTGCCTTTTGCATTCACATGAATATTGCAATAGAAGGAGTTTTGGACGACTTTCTTTTCCTTGGTGCAAAACACTCTGCAAACCTTTGTGCAACCTCTAGAACACGATAGGAGATGTTTTCTGTCCTGGCACAGTTTCTCCTTGCGAGACATAGTGGGAACGCTTTTTCTAAGCTGTAGGTGACAAGAGACGCTAAAGGCCAAGAACGAAGCAGCACAACACTGGCATTGTGGGTGCAGTTTGCAAACTGATAGAAAACAGTACCTTACCACTCTCCTGCCTTTTGCATTCACATGAATATTGCAATAGAAGGAGTTTTGGACAAGTTTCTTTTCCTTGGTGCAAAACACTCTGCAAACCTTTGTGCAACCTCTAGAACACGATAGGAGATGTTTTCTGTCCTGGCACAGTTTCTCCTTGCGAGACATAGTGGGAAAGCTTTTTTCTAAGGTGTAGGTGACAAAGAGACGCTAAAGGCCAAGAACGAAGCAGCACAACACTGGCATTGTGGGTGCAGCTTGCAAACTGATAGAAAACAGTACCTTACCACTCTCCTGCCTTTTGCATTCACATGAATATTGCAATAGAAGGAGTTTTGGACGACTTTCTTTTCCTTGGTGCAAAACACTCTGCAAACCTTTGTGCAACCTCTAGAACACGATAGGAGATGTTTTCTGTCCTGGCACAGTTTCTCCTTGCGAGACATAGTGGGAAAGCTTTTTTCTAAGCTGTAGGTGACAAAGAGACGCTAAAGGCCAAGAACGAAGCAGCACAACACTGGCATTGTGGGTGCAGCTTGCAAACTGATAGAAAACAGTACCTTACCACTCTCCTGCCTTTTGCATTCACATGAATATTGCAATAGAAGGAGTTTTGGACGACTTTCTTTTCCTTGGTGCAAAACACTCTGCAAACCTTTGTGCAACCTCTAGAACACGATAGGAGATGTTTTCTGTCCTGGCACAGTTTCTCCTTGCGAGACATAGTGGGAAAGCTTTTTGCTAAGCTGTAGGTGACAAGAGACGCTAAAGGCCAAGAACGAAGCAGCACAACACTGGCATTGTGGGTGCAGCTTGCAAACTGATAGAAAACAGTACCTTACCACTCTCCTGCCTTTTGCATTCACATGAATATTGCAATAGAAGGAGTTTTGGACGACTTTCTTTTCCTTGGTGCAAAACACTCTGCAAACCTTTGTGCAACCTCTAGAACACGATAGGAGATGTTTTCTGTCCTGGCACAGTTTCTCCTTGCGAGACATAGTGGGAACGCTTTTTGCTAAGCTGTAGGTGACAAGAGACGCTAAAGGCCAAGAACGAAGCAGCACAACACTGGCATTGTGGGTGCAGCTTGCAAACTGATAGAAAACAGTACCTTACCACTCTCCTGCCTTTTGCATTCACATGAATATTGCAATAGAAGGAGTTTTGGACGACTTTCTTTTCCTTGGTGCAAAACACTCTGCAAACCTTTGTGCAACCTCTAGAACACGATAGGAGATGTTTTCTGTCCTGGCACAGTTTCTCCTTGCGAGACATAGTGGGAAAGCTTTTTCTAAGCTGTAGGTGACAAAGAGACGCTAAAGGCCAAGAACGAAGCAGCACAACACTGGCATTGTGGGTGCAGCTTGCAAACTGATAGAAAACAGTACCTTACCACTCTCCTGCCTTTTGCATTCACATGAATATTGCAATAGAAGGAGTTTTGGACGACTTTCTTTTCCTTGGTGCAAAACACTCTGCAAACCTTTGTGCAACCTCTAGAACACGATAGGAGATGTTTTCTGTCCTGGCACAGTTTCTCCTTGCGAGACATAGTGGGAAAGCTTTTTCTAAGCTGTAGGTGACAAAGAGACGCTAAAGGCCGAAGAACGAAGCAGCACAACACTGGCATTGTGGGTGCAGCTTGCAAACTGATAGAAAACAGTACCTTACCACTCTCCTGCCTTTTGCATTCACATGAATATTGCAATAGAAGGAGTTTTGGACGACTTTCTTTTCCTTGGTGCAAAACACTCTGCAAACCTTTGTGCAACCTCTAGAACACGATAGGAGATGTTTTCTGTCCTGGCACAGTTTCTCCTTGCGAGACATAGTGGGAAAGCTTTTTCTAAGCTGTAGGTGACAAAGAGACGCTAAAGGCCAAGAACGAAGCAGCACAACACTGGCATTGTGGGTGCAGCTTGCAAACTGATAGAAAACAGTACCTTACCACTCTCCTGCCTTTTGCATTCACATGAATATTGCAATAGAAGGAGTTTTGGACGACTTTCTTTTCCTTGGTGCAAAACACTCTGCAAACCTTTGTGCAACCTCTAGAACACGATAGGAGATGTTTTCTGTCCTGGCACAGTTTCTCCTTGCGAGACATAGTGGGAAAGCTTTTTGCTAAGCTGTAGGTGACAAAGAGACGCTAAAGGCCAAGAACGAAGCAGCACAACACTGGCATTGTGGGTGCAGCTTGCAAACTGATAGAAAACAGTACCTTACCACTCTCCTGCCTTTTGCATTCACATGAATATTGCAATAGAAGGAGTTTTGGACGACTTTCTTTTCCTTGGTGCAAAACACTCTGCAAACCTTTGTGCAACCTCTAGAACACGATAGGAGATGTTTTCTGTCCTGGCACAGTTTCTCCTTGCGAGACATAGTGGGAACGCTTTTTGCTAAGCTGTAGGTGACAAAGAGACGCTAAAGGCCAAGAACGAAGCAGCACAACACTGGCATTGTGGGTGCAGCTTGCAAACTGATAGAAAACAGTACCTTACCACTCTCCTGCCTTTTGCATTCACATGAATATTGCAATAGAAGGAGTTTTGGACGACTTTCTTTTCCTTGGTGCAAAACACTCTGCAAACCTTTGTGCAACCTCTAGAACACGATAGGAGATGTTTTCTGTCCTGGCACAGTTTCTCCTTGCGAGACATAGTGGGAAAGCTTTTTCTAAGCTGTAGGTGACAAGAGACGCTAAAGGCCAAGAACGAAGCAGCACAACACTGGCATTGTGGGTGCAGCTTGCAAACTGATAGAAAACAGTACCTTACCACTCTCCTGCCTTTTGCATTCACATGAATATTGC
This sequence comes from Camarhynchus parvulus, assembly GCF_901933205.1. Classification (NCBI taxonomy): domain Eukaryota; kingdom Metazoa; phylum Chordata; class Aves; order Passeriformes; family Thraupidae; genus Camarhynchus; species Camarhynchus parvulus. Next base: position 32,073 of record NW_022148063.1, read on the forward strand.
AATAGAAGGAGTTTTGGACGACTTTCTTTTCCTTGGTGCAAAACACTCTGCAAACCTTTGTGCAACCTCTAGAACACGATAGGAGATGTTTTCTGTCCTGGCACAGTTTCTCCTTGCGAGACATAGTGGGAACGCTTTTTTGCTAAGCTGTAGGTGACAAAGAGACGCTAAAGGCCAAGAACGAAGCAGCACAACACTGGCATTGTGGGTGCAGCTTGCAAACTGATAGAAAACAGTACCTTACCACTCTCCTGCCTTTTGCATTCACATGAATATTGCAATAGAAGGAGTTTTGGACGACTTTCTTTTCCTTGGTGCAAAACACTCTGCAAACCTTTGTGCAACCTCTAGAACACGATAGGAGATGTTTTCTGTCCTGGCACAGTTTCTCCTTGCGAGACATAGTGGGAAAGCTTTTGCTAAGCTGTAGGTGACAAAGAGACGCTAAAGGCCAAGAACGAAGCAGCACAACACTGGCATTGTGGGTGCAGCTTGCAAACTGATAGAAAACAGTACCTTACCACTCTCCTGCCTTTTGCATTCACATGAATATTGCAATAGAAGGAGTTTTGGACGACTTTCTTTTCCTTGGTGCAAAACACTCTGCAAACCTTTGTGCAACCTCTAGAACACGATAGGAGATGTTTTCTGTCCTGGCACAGTTTCTCCTTGCGAGACATAGTGGGAACGCTTTTTGCTAAGCTGTAGGTGACAAAGAGACGCTAAAGGCCAAGAACGAAGCAGCACAACACTGGCATTGTGGGTGCAGCTTGCAAACTGATAGAAAACAGTACCTTACCACTCTCCTGCCTTTTGCATTCACATGAATATTGCAATAGAAGGAGTTTTGGACGACTTTCTTTTCCTTGGTGCAAAACACTCTGCAAACCTTTGTGCAACCTCTAGAACACGATAGGAGATGTTTTCTGTCCTGGCACAGTTTCTCCTTGCGAGACATAGTGGGAACGCTTTTTGCTAAGCTGTAGGTGACAAGAGACGCTAAAGGCCAAGAACGAAGCAGCACAACACTGGCATTGTGGGTGCAGCTTGCAAACTGATAGAAAACAGTACCTTACCACTCTCCTGCCTTTTGCATTCACATGAATATTGCAATAGAAGGAGTTTTGGACGACTTTCTTTTCCTTGGTGCAAAACACTCTGCAAACCTTTGTGCAACCTCTAGAACACGATAGGAGATGTTTTCTGTCCTGGCACAGTTTCTCCTTGCGAGACATAGTGGGAAAGCTTTTTCTAAGGTGTAGGTGACAAAGAGAGCGCTAAAGGCCAAGAACGAAGCAGCACAACACTGGCATTGTGGGTGCAGCTTGCAAACTGATAGAAAACAGTACCTTACCACTCTCCTGCCTTTTGCATTCACATGAATATTGCAATAGAAGGAGTTTTGGACGACTTTCTTTTCCTTGGTGCAAAACACTCTGCAAACCTTTGTGCAACCTCTAGAACACGATAGGAGATGTTTTCTGTCCTGGCACAGTTTCTCCTTGCGAGACATAGTGGGAACGCTTTTTGCTAAGCTGTAGGTGACAAGAGACGCTAAAGGCCAAGAACGAAGCAGCACAACACTGGCATTGTGGGTGCAGCTTGCAAACTGATAGAAAACAGTACCTTACCACTCTCCTGCCTTTTGCATTCACATGAAAATTGTAATAGAAGGAGTTTTGGACAAGTTTCTTTTCCTTGGTGCAAAACACTCTGCAAACCTTTGTGCAACCTCTAGAACACGATAGGAGATGTTTTCTGTCCTGGCACAGTTTCTCCTTGCGAGACATAGTGGGAAAGCTTTTTCTAAGCTGTAGGTGACAAAGAGACGCTAAAGGCCAAGAAACGAAGCAGCACAACACTGGCATTGTGGGTGCAGCTTGCAAACTGATAGAAAACAGTACCTTACCACTCTCCTGCCTTTTGCATTCACATGAATATTGCAATAGAAGGAGTTTTGGACGACTTTCTTTTCCTTGGTGCAAAACACTCTGCAAACCTTTGTGCAACCTCTAGAACACGATAGGAGATGTTTTCTGTCCTGGCACAGTTTCTCCTTGCGAGACATAGTGGGAAAGCTTTTTCTAAGCTGTAGGTGACAAGAGACGCTAAAGGCCAAGAAACGAAGCAGCACAACACTGGCATTGTGGGTGCAGTTTGCAAACTGATAGAAAACAGTACCTTACCACTCTCCTGCCTTTTGCATTCACATGAATATTGTAATAGAAGGAGTTTTGGACAACTTTCTTTTCCTTGGTGCAAAACACTCTGCAAACCTTTGTGCAACCTCTAGAACACGATAGGAGATGTTTTCTGTCCTGGCACAGTTTCTCCTTGCGAGACATAGTGGGAAAGCTTTTTCTAAGCTGTAGGTGACAAGAGACGCTAAAGGCCAAGAACGAAGCAGCACAACACTGGCATTGTGGGTGCAGTTTGCAAACTGATAGAAAACAGTACCTTACCACTCTCCTGCCTTTTGCATTCACATGAATATTGAAATAGAAGGAGTTTTGGACGACTTTCTTTTCCTTGGTGCAAAACACTCTGCAAACCTTTGTGCAACCTCTAGAACACGATAGGAGATGTTTTCTGTCCTGGCACAGTTTCTCCTTGCGAGACATAGTGGGAAAGCTTTTTCTAAGCTGTAGGTGACAAGAGACGCTAAAGGCCAAGAACGAAGCAGCACAACACTGGCATTGTGGGTGCAGTTTGCAAACTGATAGAAAACAGTACCTTACCACTCTCCTGCCTTTTGCATTCACATGAATATTGCAATAGAAGGAGTTTTGGACGACTTTCTTTTCCTTGGTGCAAAACACTCTGCAAACCTTTGTGCAACCTCTAGAACACGATAGGAGATGTTTTCTGTCCTGGCACAGTTTCTCCTTGCGAGACATAGTGGGAAAGCTTTTTCTAAGCTGTAGGTGACAAAGAGACGCTAAAGGCCAAGAACGAAGCAGCACAACACTGGCATTGTGGGTGCAGTTTGCAAACTGATAGAAAACAGTACCTTACCACTCTCCTGCCTTTTGCATTCACATGAATATTGCAATAGAAGGAGTTTTGGACGAGTTTCTTTTCCTTGGTGCAAAACACTCTGCAAACCTTTGTGCAACCTCTAGAACACGATAGGAGATGTTTTCTGTCCTGGCACAGTTTCTCCTTGCGAGACATAGTGGGAAAGCTTTTTCTAAGCTGTAGGTGACAAAGAGACGCTAAAGGCCAAGAACGAAGCAGCACAACACTGGCATTGTGGGTGCAGTTTGCAAACTGATAGAAAACAGTACCTTACCACTCTCCTGCCTTTTGCATTCACATGAATATTGCAATAGAAGGAGTTTTGGACGACTTTCTTTTCCTTGGTGCAAAACACTCTGCAAACCTTTGTGCAACCTCTAGAACACGATAGGAGATGTTTTCTGTCCTGGCACAGTTTCTCCTTGCGAGACATAGTGGGAAAGCTTTTTCTAAGCTGTAGGTGACAAAGAGACGCTAAAGGCCAAGAACGAAGCAGCACAACACTGGCATTGTGGTGTGCAGTTTGCAAACTGATAGAAAACAGTACCTTACCACTCTCCTGCCTTTTGCATTCACATGAATATTGCAATAGAAGGAGTTTTGGACGAGTTTCTTTTCCTTGGTGCAAAACACTCTGCAAACCTTTGTGCAACCTCTAGAACACGATAGGAGATGTTTTCTGTCCTGGCACAGTTTCTCCTTGCGAGACATAGTGGGAAAGCTTTTTCTAAGCTGTAGGTGACAAAGAGACGCTAAAGGCCAAGAACGAAGCAGCACAACACTGGCATTGTGGGTGCAGTTTGCAAACTGATAGAAAACAGTACCTTACCACTCTCCTGCCTTTTGCATTCACATGAATATTGCAATAGAAGGAGTTTTGGACGAGTTTCTTTTCCTTGGTGCAAAACACTCTGCAAACCTTTGTGCAACCTCTAGAACACGATAGGAGATGTTTTCTGTCCTGGCACAGTTTCTCCTTGCGAGACATAGTGGGAAAGCTTTTTCTAAGCTGTAGGTGACAAAGAGACGCTAAAGGCCAAGAACGAAGCAGCACAACACTGGCATTGTGGGTGCAGTTTGCAAACTGATAGAAAACAGTACCTTACCACTCTCCTGCCTTTTGCATTCACATGAATATTGTAATAGAAGGAGTTTTGGACGAGTTTCTTTTCCTTGGTGCAAAACACTCTGCAAACCTTTGTGCAACCTCTAGAACACGATAGGAGATGTTTTCTGTCCTGGCACAGTTTCTCCTTGCGAGACATAGTGGGAAAGCTTTTTCTAAGGTGTAGGTGACAAAGAGACGCTAAAGGCCAAGAACGAAGCAGCACAACACTGGCATTGTGGGTGCAGTTTGCAAACTGATAGAAAACAGTACCTTACCACTCTCCTGCCTTTTGCATTCACATGAATATTGCAATAGAAGGAGTTTTGGACGACTTTCTTTTCCTTGGTGCAAAACACTCTGCAAACCTTTGTGCAACCTCTAGAACACGATAGGAGATGTTTTCTGTCCTGGCACAGTTTCTCCTTGCGAGACATAGTGGGAAAGCTTTTTCTAAGCTGTAGGTGACAAAGAGACGCTAAAGGCCAAGAACGAAGCAGCACAACACTGGCATTGTGGGTGCAGTTTGCAAACTGATAGAAAACAGTACCTTACCACTCTCCTGCCTTTTGCATTCACATGAATATTGCAATAGAAGGAGTTTTGGACGACTTTCTTTTCCTTGGTGCAAAACACTCTGCAAACCTTTGTGCAACCTCTAGAACACGATAGGAGATGTTTTCTGTCCTGGCACAGTTTCTCCTTGCGAGACATAGTGGGAAAGCTTTTTCTAAGCTGTAGGTGACAAAGAGACGCTAAAGGCCAAGAACGAAGCAGCACAACACTGGCATTGTGGGTGCAGTTTGCAAACTGATGGAAAACAGTACCTTACCACTCTCCTGCCTTTTGCATTCACATGAATATTGCAATAGAAGGAGTTTTGGACGACTTTCTTTTCCTTGGTGCAAAACACTCTGCAAACCTTTGTGCAACCTCTAGAACACGATAGGAGATGTTTTCTGTCCTGGCACAGTTTCTCCTTGCGAGACATAGTGGGAAAGCTTTTTCTAAGCTGTAGGTGACAAGAGACGCTAAAGGCCAAGAACGAAGCAGCACAACACTGGCATTGTGGGTGCAGTTTGCAAACTGATAGAAAACAGTACCTTACCACTCTCCTGCCTTTTGCATTCACATGAATATTGCAATAGAAGGAGTTTTGGACGACTTTCTTTTCCTTGGTGCAAAACACTCTGCAAACCTTTGTGCAACCTCTAGAACACGATAGGAGATGTTTTCTGTCCTGGCACAGTTTCTCCTTGCGAGACATAGTGGGAAAGCTTTTTCTAAGGTGTAGGTGACAAAGAGACGCTAAAGGCCAAGAACGAAGCAGCACAACACTGGCATTGTGGGTGCAGTTTGCAAACTGATGGAAAACAGTACCTTACCACTCTCCTGCCTTTTGCATTCACATGAATATTGAAATAGAAGGAGTTTTGGACGACTTTCTTTTCCTTGGTGCAAAACACTCTGCAAACCTTTGTGCAACCTCTAGAACACGATAGGAGATGTTTTCTGTCCTGGCACAGTTTCTCCTTGCGAGACATAGTGGGAAAGCTTTTTCTAAGGTGTAGGTGACAAAGAGACGGCTAAAGGCCAAGAACGAAGCAGCACAACACTGGCATTGTGGGTGCAGTTTGCAAACTGATGGAAAACAGTACCTTACCACTCTCCTGCCTTTTGCATTCACATGAATATTGCAATAGAAGGAGTTTTGGACGACTTTCTTTTCCTTGGTGCAAAACACTCTGCAAACCTTTGTGCAACCTCTAGAACACGATAGGAGATGTTTTCTGTCCTGGCACAGTTTCTCCTTGCGAGACATAGTGGGAAAGCTTTTTCTAAGGTGTAGGTGACAAAGAGACGCTAAAGGCCAAGAACGAAGCAGCACAACACTGGCATTGTGGGTGCAGTTTGCAAACTGATAGAAAACAGTACCTTACCACTCTCCTGCCTTTTGCATTCACATGAATATTGCAATAGAAGGAGTTTTGGACGAGTTTCTTTTCCTTGGTGCAAAACACTCTGCAAACCTTTGTGCAACCTCTAGAACACGATAGGAGATGTTTTCTGTCCTGGCACAGTTTCTCCTTGCGAGACATAGTGGGAAAGCTTTTTCTAAGGTGTAGGTGACAAAGAGACGCTAAAGGCCAAGAACGAAGCAGCACAACACTGGCATTGTGGGTGCAGTTTGCAAACTGATGGAAAACAGTACCTTACCACTCTCCTGCCTTTTGCATTCACATGAATATTGCAATAGAAGGAGTTTTGGACGAGTTTCTTTTCCTTGGTGCAAAACACTCTGCAAACCTTTGTGCAACCTCTAGAACACGATAGGAGATGTTTTCTGTCCTGGCACAGTTTCTCCTTGCGAGACATAGTGGGAAAGCTTTTTCTAAGTTGTAGGTGACAAAGAGACGCTAAAGGCCAAGAACGAAGCAGCACAACACTGGCATTGTGGGTGCAGTTTGCAAACTGATGGAAAACAGTACCTTACCACTCTCCTGCCTTTTGCATTCACATGAATATTGCAATAGAAGGAGTTTTGGACGAGTTTCTTTTCCTTGGTGCAAAACACTCTGCAAACCTTTGTGCAACCTCTAGAACACGATAGGAGATGTTTTCTGTCCTGGCACAGTTTCTCCTTGCGAGACATAGTGGGAAAGCTTTTTCTAAGGTGTAGGTGACAAAGAGACGCTAAAGGCCAAGAACGAAGCAGCACAACACTGGCATTGTGGGTGCAGTTTGCAAACTGATAGAAAACAGTACCTTACCACTCTCCTGCCTTTTGCATTCACATGAATATTGAAATAGAAGGAGTTTTGGACGAGTTTCTTTTCCTTGGTGCAAAACACTCTGCAAACCTTTGTGCAACCTCTAGAACACGATAGGAGATGTTTTCTGTCCTGGCACAGTTTCTCCTTGCGAGACATAGTGGGAAAGCTTTTTCTAAGCTGTAGGTGACAAAGAGACGCTAAAGGCCAAGAACGAAGCAGCACAACACTGGCATTGTGGGTGCAGTTTGCAAACTGATAGAAAACAGTACCTTACCACTCTCCTGCCTTTTGCATTCACATGAATATTGAAATAGAAGGAGTTTTGGACGAGTTTCTTTTCCTTGGTGCAAAACACTCTGCAAACCTTTGTGCAACCTCTAGAACACGATAGGAGATGTTTTCTGTCCTGGCACAGTTTCTCCTTGCGAGACATAGTGGGAAAGCTTTTTCTAAGCTGTAGGTGACAAGAGACGCTAAAGGCCAAAAACGAAGCAGCACAACACTGGCATTGTGGGTGCAGTTTGCAAACTGATAGAAAACAGTACCTTACCACTCTCCTGCCTTTTGCATTCACATGAATATTGTAATAGAAGGAGTTTTGGACGACTTTCTTTTCCTTGGTGCAAAACACTCTGCAAACCTTTGTGCAACCTCTAGAACACGATAGGAGATGTTTTCTGTCCTGGCACAGTTTCTCCTTGCGAGACATAGTGGGAAAGCTTTTTCTAAGCTGTAGGTGACAAAGAGACGCTAAAGGCCATGAACGAAGCACACAACACTGGCATTGTGGGTGCAGCTTGCAAACTGATGGAAAACAGTACCTTACCACTCTCCTGCCTTTTGCATTCACATGAATATTGTAATAGAAGGAGTTTTGGACGAGTTTCTTTTCCTTGGTGCAAAACACTCTGCAAACCTTTGTGCAACCTCTAGAACACGATAGGAGATGTTTTCTGTCCTGGCACAGTTTCTCCTTGCGAGACATAGTGGGAAAGCTTTTTCTAAGGTGTAGGTGACAAAGAGACGCTAAAGGCCATAAACGAAGCAGCACAACACTGGCATTGTGGGTGCATTTTGCAAACTGATGGAAAACAGTACCTTACCACTCTCCTGCCTTTTGCATTCACATGAATATTGAAATAGAAGGAGTTTTGGACGAGTTTCTTTTCCTTGGTGCAAAACACTCTGCAAACCTTTGTGCAACCTCTAGAACACGATAGGAGATGTTTTCTGTCCTGGCACAGTTTCTCCTTGCGAGACATAGTGGGAAAGCTTTTTCTAAGGTGTAGGTGACAAAGAGACAGCTAAAGGCCAAGAAACGAAGCAGCACAACACTGGCATTGTGGGTGCAGTTTGCAAACTGATGGAAAACAGTACCTTACCACTCTCCTGCCTTTTGCATTCACATGAATATTGTAATAGAAGGAGTTTTGGACGAGTTTCTTTTCCTTGGTGCAAAACACTCTGCAAACCTTTGTGCAACCTCTAGAACACGATAGGAGATGTTTTCTGTCCTGGCACAGTTTCTCCTTGCGAGACATAGTGGGAAAGCTTTTTCTAAGGTGTAGGTGACAAAGAGACGCTAAAGGCCAAGAACGAAGCAGCACAACACTGGCATTGTGGGTGCAGTTTGCAAACTGATGGAAAACAGTACCTTACCACTCTCCTGCCTTTTGCATTCACATGAATATTGTAATAGAAGGAGTTTTGGACGAGTTTCTTTTCCTTGGTGCAAAACACTCTGCAAACCTTTGTGCAACCTCTAGAACACGATAGGAGATGTTTTCTGTCCTGGCACAGTTTCTCCTTGCGAGACATAGTGGGAAAGCTTTTTCTAAGGTTGTAGGTGACAAAGAGACGCTAAAGGCCAAGAACGAAGCAGCACAACACTGGCATTGTGGGTGCAGTTTGCAAACTGATGGAAAACAGTACCTTACCACTCTCCTGCCTTTTGCATTCACATGAATATTGCAATAGAAGGAGTTTTGGACGACTTTCTTTTCCTTGGTGCAAAACACTCTGCAAACCTTTGTGCAACCTCTAGAACACGATAGGAGATGTTTTCTGTCCTGGCACAGTTTCTCCTTGCGAGACATAGTGGGAAAGCTTTTTCTAAGCTGTAGGTGACAAAGAGACGCTAAAGGCCAAGAACGAAGCAGCACAACACTGGCATTGTGGGTGCAGTTTGCAAACTGATAGAAAACAGTACCTTACCACTCTCCTGCCTTTTGCATTCACATGAATATTGCAATAGAAGGAGTTTTGGACGACTTTCTTTTCCTTGGTGCAAAACACTCTGCAAACCTTTGTGCAACCTCTAGAACACGATAGGAGATGTTTTCTGTCCTGGCACAGTTTCTCCTTGCGAGACATAGTGAGAAAGCTTTTTCTAAGCTGTAGGTGACAAAGAGACGCTAAAGGCCAAGAACGAAGCAGCACAACACTGGCATTGTGGGTGCAGTTTGCAAACTGATGGAAAACAGTACCTTACCACTCTCCTGCCTTTTGCATTCACATGAATATTGCAATAGAAGGAGTTTTGGACGAGTTTCTTTTCCTTGGTGCAAAACACTCTGCAAACCTTTGTGCAACCTCTAGAACACGATAGGAGATGTTTTCTGTCCTGGCACAGTTTCTCCTTGCGAGACATAGTGAGAAAGCTTTTTCTAAGCTGTAGGTGACAAAGAGACGCTAAAGGCCAAGAACGAAGCAGCACAACACTGGCATTGTGGGTGCAGTTTGCAAACTGATGGAAAACAGTACCTTACCACTCTCCTGCCTTTTGCATTCACATGAATATTGTAATAGAAGGAGTTTTGGACGAGTTTCTTTTCCTTGGTGCAAAACACTCTGCAAACCTTTGTGCAACCTCTAGAACACGATAGGAGATGTTTTCTGTCCTGGCACAGTTTCTCCTTGCGAGACATAGTGAGAAAGCTTTTTCTAAGGTGTAGGTGACAAAGAGACGCTAAAGGCCAAGAACGAAGCAGCACAACACTGGCATTGTGGGTGCATTTTGCAAACTGATGGAAAACAGTACCTTACCACTCTCCTGCCTTTTGCATTCACATGAATATTGCAATAGAAGGAGTTTTGGACAGTTTCTTTTCCTTGGTGCAAAACACTCTGCAAACCTTTGTGCAACCTCTAGAACACGATAGGAGATGTTTTCTGTCCTGGCACAGTTTCTCCTTGCGAGACATAGTGGGAAAGCTTTTTCTAAGCTGTAGGTGACAAGAGACGCTAAAGGCCATGAACGAAGCAGCACAACACTGGCATTGTGGGTGCATTTTGCAAACTGATGGAAAACAGTACCTTACCACTCTCCTGCCTTTTGCATTCACATGAATATTGAAATAGAAGGAGTTTTGGACGAGTTTCTTTTCCTTGGTGCAAAACACTCTGCAAACCTTTGTGCAACCTCTAGAACACGATAGGAGATGTTTTCTGTCCTGGCACAGTTTCTCCTTGCGAGACATAGTGGGAAAGCTTTTTCTAAGCTGTAGGTGACAAAGAGACGCTAAAAGGCCATGAACGAAGCAGCACAACACTGGCATTGTGGGTGCAGTTTGCAAACTGATGGAAAACAGTACCTTACCACTCTCCTGCCTTTTGCATTCACATGAAAATTGTAATAGAAGGAGTTTTGGACGAGTTTCTTTTCCTTGGTGCAAAACACTCTGCAAACCTTTGTGCAACCTCTAGAACACGATAGGAGATGTTTTCTGTCCTGGCACAGTTTCTCCTTGCGAGACATAGTGGGAAAGCTTTTTCTAAGGTGTAGGTGACAAAGAGACGCTAAAGGCCAAGAACGAAGCAGCACAACACTGGCATTGTGGGTGCAGTTTGCAAACTGATGGAAAACAGTACCTTACCACTCTCCTGCCTTTTGCATTCACATGAATATTGCAATAGAAGGAGTTTTGGACGAGTTTCTTTTCCTTGGTGCAAAACACTCTGCAAACCTTTGTGCAACCTCTAGAACACGATAGGAGATGTTTTCTGTCCTGGCACAGTTTCTCCTTGCGAGACATAGTGGGAAAGCTTTTTCTAAGCTGTAGGTGACAAAGAGACGCTAAAGGCCAAGAACGAAGCAGCACAACACTGGCATTGTGGGTGCAGTTTGCAAACTGATGGAAAACAGTACCTTACCACTCTCCTGCCTTTTGCATTCACATGAATATTGCAATAGAAGGAGTTTTGGACGAGTTTCTTTTCCTTGGTGCAAAACACTCTGCAAACCTTTGTGCAACCTCTAGAACACGATAGGAGATGTTTTCTGTCCTGGCACAGTTTCTCCTTGCGAGACATAGTGGGAAAGCTTTTTCTAAGCTGTAGGTGACAAAGAGACGCTAAAGGCCATGAACGAAGCAGCACAACACTGGCATTGTGGGTGCAGTTTGCAAACTGATAGAAAACAGTACCTTACCACTCTCCTGCCTTTTGCATTCACATGAATATTGAAATAGAAGGAGTTTTGGACGAGTTTCTTTTCCTTGGTGCAAAACACTCTGCAAACCTTTGTGCAACCTCTAGAACACGATAGGAGATGTTTTCTGTCCTGGCACAGTTTCTCCTTGCGAGACATAGTGAGAAAGCTTTTTCTAAGCTGTAGGTGACAAGAGACGCTAAAGGCCATGAACGAAGCACACAACACTGGCATTGTGGGTGCAGTTTGCAAACTGATGGAAAACAGTACCTTACCACTCTCCTGCCTTTTGCATTCACATGAATATTGAAATAGAAGGAGTTTTGGACGAGTTTCTTTTCCTTGGTGCAAAACACTCTGCAAACCTTTGTGCAACCTCTAGAACACGATAGGAGATGTTTTCTGTCCTGGCACAGTTTCTCCTTGCGAGACATAGTGAGAAAGCTTTTTCTAAGCTGTAGGTGACAAAGAGACGCTAAAGGCCAAGAACGAAGCAGCACAACACTGGCATTGTGGGTGCAGTTTGCAAACTGATGGAAAACAGTACCTTACCACTCTCCTGCCTTTTGCATTCACATGAATATTGCAATAGAAGGAGTTTTGGACGAGTTTCTTTTCCTTGGTGCAAAACACTCTGCAAACCTTTGTGCAACCTCTAGAACACGATAGGAGATGTTTTCTGTCCTGGCACAGTTTCTCCTTGCGAGACATAGTGAGAAAGCTTTTTCTAAGGTGTAGGTGACAAGAGACGCTAAAGGCCAAGAACGAAGCAGCACAACACTGGCATTGTGGGTGCAGTTTGCAAACTGATGGAAAACAGTACCTTACCACTCTCCTGCCTTTTGCATTCACATGAATATTGCAATAGAAGGAGTTTTGGACGAGTTTCTTTTCCTTGGTGCAAAACACTCTGCAAACCTTTGTGCAACCTCTAGAACACGATAGGAGATGTTTTCTGTCCTGGCACAGTTTCTCCTTGCGAGACATAGTGGGAAAGCTTTTTCTAAGGTGTAGGTGACAAAGAGGCGCTAAAGGCCATGAACGAAGCAGCACAACACTGGCATTGTGGGTGCAGTTTGCAAACTGATAGAAAACAGTACCTTACCACTCTCCTGCCTTTTGCATTCACATGAATATTGCAATAGAAGGAGTTTTGGACGACTTTCTTTTCCTTGGTGCAAAACACTCTGCAAACCTTTGTGCAACCTCTAGAACACGATAGGAGATGTTTTCTGTCCTGGCACAGTTTCTCCTTGCGAGACATAGTGGGAAAGCTTTTTCTAAGCTGTAGGTGACAAAGAGACGCTAAAGGCCAAGAACGAAGCAGCACAACACTGGCATTGTGGGTGCAGTTTGCAAACTGATGGAAAACAGTACCTTACCACTCTCCTGCCTTTTGCATTCACATGAATATTGAAATAGAAGGAGTTTTGGACGAGTTTCTTTTCCTTGGTGCAAAACACTCTGCAAACCTTTGTGCAACCTCTAGAACACGATAGGAGATGTTTTCTGTCCTGGCACAGTTTCTCCTTGCGAGACATAGTGGGAAAGCTTTTTCTAAGCTGTAGGTGACAAAGAGACAGCTAAAAGGCCAAGAACGAAGCAGCACAACACTGGCATTGTGGGTGCAGTTTGCAAACTGATGGAAAACAGTACCTTACCACTCTCCTGCCTTTTGCATTCACATGAATATTGTAATAGAAGGAGTTTTGGACGAGTTTCTTTTCCTTGGTGCAAAACACTCTGCAAACCTTTGTGCAACCTCTAGAACACGATAGGAGATGTTTTCTGTCCTGGCACAGTTTCTCCTTGCGAGACATAGTGGGAAAGCTTTTTCTAAGGTGTAGGTGACAAGAGACGCTAAAGGCCAAGAACGAAGCAGCACAACACTGGCATTGTGGGTGCAGTTTGCAAACTGATGGAAAACAGTACCTTACCACTCTCCTGCCTTTTGCATTCACATGAATATTGCAATAGAAGGAGTTTTGGACAAGTTTCTTTTCCTTGGTGCAAAACACTCTGCAAACCTTTGTGCAACCTCTAGAACACGATAGGAGATGTTTTCTGTCCTGGCACAGTTTCTCCTTGCGAGACATAGTGGGAAAGCTTTTTCTAAGGTGTAGGTGACAAAGAGGCGCTAAAGGCCAAGAACGAAGCAGCACAACACTGGCATTGTGGGTGCAGTTTGCAAACTGATAGAAAACAGTACCTTACCACTCTCCTGCCTTTTGCATTCACATGAATATTGCAATAGAAGGAGTTTTGGACGAGTTTCTTTTCCTTGGTGCAAAACACTCTGCAAACCTTTGTGCAACCTCTAGAACACGATAGGAGATGTTTTCTGTCCTGGCACAGTTTCTCCTTGCGAGACATAGTGGGAAAGCTTTTTCTAAGCTGTAGGTGACAAAGAGACGCTAAAGGCCAAGAACGAAGCAGCACAACACTGGCATTGTGGGTGCAGTTTGCAAACTGATGGAAAACAGTACCTTACCACTCTCCTGCCTTTTGCATTCACATGAATATTGCAATAGAAGGAGTTTTGGACGAGTTTCTTTTCCTTGGTGCAAAACACTCTGCAAACCTTTGTGCAACCTCTAGAACACGATAGGAGATGTTTTCTGTCCTGGCACAGTTTCTCCTTGCGAGACATAGTGGGAAAGCTTTTTCTAAGGTGTAGGTGACAAAGAGACGCTAAAGGCCATGAACGAAGCAGCACAACACTGGCATTGTGGGTGCATTTTGCAAACTGATGGAAAACAGTACCTTACCACTCTCCTGCCTTTTGCATTCACATGAATATTGCAATAGAAGGAGTTTTGGACGAGTTTCTTTTCCTTGGTGCAAAACACTCTGCAAACCTTTGTGCAACCTCTAGAACACGATAGGAGATGTTTTTCTGTCCTGGCACAGTTTCTCCTTGCGAGACATAGTGGGAAAGCTTTTTCTAAGGTGTAGGTGACAAAGAGACGCTAAAGGCCATGAACGAAGCAGCACAACACTGGCATTGTGGGTGCAGTTTGCAAACTGATGGAAAACAGTACCTTACCACTCTCCTGCCTTTTGCATTCACATGAAAATTGTAATAGAAGGAGTTTTGGACGAGTTTCTTTTCCTTGGTGCAAAACACTCTGCAAACCTTTGTGCAACCTCTAGAACACGATAGGAGATGTTTTCTGTCCTGGCACAGTTTCTCCTTGCGAGACATAGTGGGAAAGCTTTTTGCTAAGCTGTAGGTGACAAGAGACGCTAAAGGCCAAGAACGAAGCAGCACAACACTGGCATTGTGGGTGCAGTTTGCAAACTGATGGAAAACAGTACCTTACCACTCTCCTGCCTTTTGCATTCACATGAATATTGCAATAGAAGGAGTTTTGGACGAGTTTCTTTTCCTTGGTGCAAAACACTCTGCAAACCTTTGTGCAACCTCTAGAACACGATAGGAGATGTTTTCTGTCCTGGCACAGTTTCTCCTTGCGAGACATAGTGGGAAAGCTTTTTCTAAGGTGTAGGTGACAAAGAGACGCTAAAGGCCATGAACGAAGCAGCACAACACTGGCATTGTGGGTGCAGTTTGCAAACTGATGGAAAACAGTACCTTACCACTCTCCTGCCTTTTGCATTCACATGAATATTGCAATAGAAGGAGTTTTGGACGAGTTTCTTTTCCTTGGTGCAAAACACTCTGCAAACCTTTGTGCAACCTCTAGAACACGATAGGAGATGTTTTCTGTCCTGGCACAGTTTCTCCTTGCGAGACATAGTGGGAAAGCTTTTCTAAGCTGTAGGTGACAAGAGGACGCTAAAGGCCAAGAACGAAGCAGCACAACACTGGCATTGTGTGTGCAGTTTGCAAACTGATAGAAAACAGTACCTTACCACTCTCCTGCCTTTTGCATTCACATGAATATTGCAATAGAAGGAGTTTTGGACGAGTTTCTTTTCCTTGGTGCAAAACACTCTGCAAACCTTTGTGCAACCTCTAGAACACGATAGGAGATGTTTTCTGTCCTGGCACAGTTTCTCCTTGCGAGACATAGTGGGAAAGCTTTTTCTAAGGTGTAGGTGACAAAGAGACGCTAAAGGCCAAGAACGAAGCAGCACAACACTGGCATTGTGTGTGCAGTTTGCAAACTGATGAAAACAGTACCTTACCACTCTCCTGCCTTTTGCATTCACATGAATATTGCAATAGAAGGAGTTTTGGACGAGTTTCTTTTCCTTGGTGCAAAACACTCTGCAAACCTTTGTGCAACCTCTAGAACACGATAGGAGATGTTTTCTGTCCTGGCACAGTTTCTCCTTGCGAGACATAGTGGGAAAGCTTTTTCTAAGCTGTAGGTGACAAGAGACGCTAAAGGCCAAGAACGAAGCAGCACAACACTGGCATTGTGGGTGCAGTTTGCAAACTGATGGAAAACAGTACCTTACCACTCTCCTGCCTTTTGCATTCACATGAATATTGAAATAGAAGGAGTTTTGGACGAGTTTCTTTTCCTTGGTGCAAAACACTCTGCAAACCTTTGTGCAACCTCTAGAACACGATAGGAGATGTTTTCTGTCCTGGCACAGTTTCTCCTTGCGAGACATAGTGGGAAAGCTTTTTCTAAGGTGTAGGTGACAAAGAGACGCTAAAGGCCAAGAAACGAAGCAGCACAACACTGGCATTGTGGGTGCAGTTTGCAAACTGATAGAAAACAGTACCTTACCACTCTCCTGCCTTTTGCATTCACATGAATATTGCAATAGAAGGAGTTTTGGACGAGTTTCTTTTCCTTGGTGCAAAACACTCTGCAAACCTTTGTGCAACCTCTAGAACACGATAGGAGATGTTTTCTGTCCTGGCACAGTTTCTCCTTGCGAGACATAGTGGGAAAGCTTTTTTCTAAGGTGTAGGTGACAAGAGACGCTAAAGGCCATGAACGAAGCAGCACAACACTGGCATTGTGGGTGCAGTTTGCAAACTGATGGAAAACAGTACCTTACCACTCTCCTGCCTTTTGCATTCACATGAATATTGTAATAGAAGGAGTTTTGGACAAGTTTCTTTTCCTTGGTGCAAAACACTCTGCAAACCTTTGTGCAACCTCTAGAACACGATAGGAGATGTTTTCTGTCCTGGCACAGTTTCTCCTTGCGAGACATAGTGGGAAAGCTTTTTCTAAGGTGTAGGTGACAAGAGACGCTAAAGGCCAAGAACGAAGCAGCACAACACTGGCATTGTGGGTGCAGTTTGCAAACTGATAGAAAACAGTACCTTACCACTCTCCTGCCTTTTGCATTCACATGAATATTGCAATAGAAGGAGTTTTGGACGACTTTCTTTTCCTTGGTGCAAAACACTCTGCAAACCTTTGTGCAACCTCTAGAACACGATAGGAGATGTTTTCTGTCCTGGCACAGTTTCTCCTTGCGAGACATAGTGGGAAAGCTTTTTCTAAGCTGTAGGTGACAAGAGACGCTAAAAGGCCAATAGAACGAAGCAGCACAACACTGGCATTGTGGGTGCAGTTTGCAAACTGATGGAAAACAGTACCTTACCACTCTCCTGCCTTTTGCATTCACATGAATATTGCAATAGAAGGAGTTTTGGACGAGTTTCTTTTCCTTGGTGCAAAACACTCTGCAAACCTTTGTGCAACCTCTAGAACACGATAGGAGATGTTTTCTGTCCTGGCACAGTTTCTCCTTGCGAGACATAGTGGAAAGCTTTTTCTAAGCTGTAGGTGACAAGAGACGCTAAAGGCCATGAACGAAGCAGCACAACACTGGCATTGTGGGTGCAGTTTGCAAACTGATGGAAAACAGTACCTTACCACTCTCCTGCCTTTTGCATTCACATGAATATTGCAATAGAAGGAGTTTTGGACAAGTTTCTTTTCCTTGGTGCAAAACACTCTGCAAACCTTTGTGCAACCTCTAGAACACGATAGGAGATGTTTTCTGTCCTGGCACAGTTTCTCCTTGCGAGACATAGTGGGAAAGCTTTTTCTAAGGTGTAGGTGACAAGAGACGCTAAAGGCCAAGAACGAAGCAGCACAACACTGGCATTGTGGGTGCAGTTTGCAAACTGATAGAAAACAGTACCTTACCACTCTCCTGCCTTTTGCATTCACATGAATATTGCAATAGAAGGAGTTTTGGACGAGTTTCTTTTCCTTGGTGCAAAACACTCTGCAAACCTTTGTGCAACCTCTAGAACACGATAGGAGATGTTTTCTGTCCTGGCACAGTTTCTCCTTGCGAGACATAGTGGAAAGCTTTTTCTAAGGTGTAGGTGACAAAGAGACGCTAAAGGCCAAGAACGAAGCAGCACAACACTGGCATTGTGGGTGCAGTTTGCAAACTGATAGAAAACAGTACCTTACCACTCTCCTGCCTTTTGCATTCACATGAATATTGCAATAGAAGGAGTTTTGGACGAGTTTCTTTTCCTTGGTGCAAAACACTCTGCAAACCTTTGTGCAACCTCTAGAACACGATAGGAGATGTTTTCTGTCCTGGCACAGTTTCTCCTTGCGAGACATAGTGGGAAAGCTTTTTTCTAAGCTGTAGGTGACAAAGAGACGCTAAAGGCCAAGAACGAAGCAGCACAACACTGGCATTGTGGGTGCAGTTTGCAAACTGATGGAAAACAGTACCTTACCACTCTCCTGCCTTTTGCATTCACATGAATATTGCAATAGAAGGAGTTTTGGACGACTTTCTTTTCCTTGGTGCAAAACACTCTGCAAACCTTTGTGCAACCTCTAGAACACGATAGGAGATGTTTTCTGTCCTGGCACAGTTTCTCCTTGCGAGACATAGTGGGAAAGCTTTTTTCTAAGGTGTAGGTGACAAGAGACGCTAAAGGCCAAGAACGAAGCAGCACAACACTGGCATTGTGGGTGCAGTTTGCAAACTGATGGAAAACAGTACCTTACCACTCTCCTGCCTTTTGCATTCACATGAATATTGCAATAGAAGGAGTTTTGGACGAGTTTCTTTTCCTTGGTGCAAAACACTCTGCAAACCTTTGTGCAACCTCTAGAACACGATAGGAGATGTTTTCTGTCCTGGCACAGTTTCTCCTTGCGAGACATAGTGGGAAAGCTTTTTCTAAGCTGTAGGTGACAAGAGACGCTAAAGGCCAAGAACGAAGCAGCACAACACTGGCATTGTGGGTGCAGTTTGCAAACTGATAGAAAACAGTACCTTACCACTCTCCTGCCTTTTGCATTCACATGAATATTGCAATAGAAGGAGTTTTGGACGAGTTTCTTTTCCTTGGTGCAAAACACTCTGCAAACCTTTGTGCAACCTCTAGAACACGATAGGAGATGTTTTCTGTCCTGGCACAGTTTCTCCTTGCGAGACATAGTGGGAAAGCTTTTTCTAAGCTGTAGGTGACAAGAGACGCTAAAGGCCAAGAACGAAGCAGCACAACACTGGCATTGTGGGTGCATTTTGCAAACTGATAGAAAACAGTACCTTACCACTCTCCTGCCTTTTGCATTCACATGAATATTGCAATAGAAGGAGTTTTGGACGAGTTTCTTTTCCTTGGTGCAAAACACTCTGCAAACCTTTGTGCAACCTCTAGAACACGATAGGAGATGTTTTCTGTCCTGGCACAGTTTCTCCTTGCGAGACATAGTGGGAAAGCTTTTTCTAAGGTGTAGGTGACAAAGAGACGCTAAAGGCCAAGAACGAAGCAGCACAACACTGGCATTGTGGGTGCAGTTTGCAAACTGATGGAAAACAGTACCTTACCACTCTCCTGCCTTTTGCATTCACATGAATATTGTAATAGAAGGAGTTTTGGACGAGTTTCTTTTCCTTGGTGCAAAACACTCTGCAAACCTTTGTGCAACCTCTAGAACACGATAGGAGATGTTTTCTGTCCTGGCACAGTTTCTCCTTGCGAGACATAGTGGGAAAGCTTTTTCTAAGGTGTAGGTGACAAGAGACGCTAAAGGCCAAGAACGAAGCAGCACAACACTGGCATTGTGGGTGCAGTTTGCAAACTGATAGAAAACAGTACCTTACCACTCTCCTGCCTTTTGCATTCACATGAATATTGCAATAGAAGGAGTTTTGGACGACTTTCTTTTCCTTGGTGCAAAACACTCTGCAAACCTTTGTGCAACCTCTAGAACACGATAGGAGATGTTTTCTGTCCTGGCACAGTTTCTCCTTGCGAGACATAGTGGGAAAGCTTTTTCTAAGGTGTAGGTGACAAGAGACGCTAAAGGCCAAGAACGAAGCAGCACAACACTGGCATTGTGGGTGCAGTTTGCAAACTGATGGAAAACAGTACCTTACCACTCTCCTGCCTTTTGCATTCACATGAATATTGCAATAGAAGGAGTTTTGGACGACTTTCTTTTCCTTGGTGCAAAACACTCTGCAAACCTTTGTGCAACCTCTAGAACACGATAGGAGATGTTTTCTGTCCTGGCACAGTTTCTCCTTGCGAGACATAGTGGGAAAGCTTTTTGCTAAGCTGTAGGTGACAAGAGACGCTAAAGGCCAAGAACGAAGCAGCACAACACTGGCATTGTGGGTGCAGTTTGCAAACTGATAGAAAACAGTACCTTACCACTCTCCTGCCTTTTGCATTCACATGAATATTGAAATAGAAGGAGTTTTGGACGAGTTTCTTTTCCTTGGTGCAAAACACTCTGCAAACCTTTGTGCAACCTCTAGAACACGATAGGAGATGTTTTCTGTCCTGGCACAGTTTCTCCTTGCGAGACATAGTGGGAAAGCTTTTTCTAAGCTGTAGGTGACAAGAGACGCTAAAGGCCATGAACGAAGCAGCACAACACTGGCATTGTGGGTGCAGTTTGCAAACTGATAGAAAACAGTACCTTACCACTCTCCTGCCTTTTGCATTCACATGAATATTGAAATAGAAGGAGTTTTGGACGAGTTTCTTTTCCTTGGTGCAAAACACTCTGCAAACCTTTGTGCAACCTCTAGAACACGATAGGAGATGTTTTCTGTCCTGGCACAGTTTCTCCTTGCGAGACATAGTGGGAAAGCTTTTTCTAAGGTGTAGGTGACAAAGAGACGCTAAAGGCCATGAACGAAGCAGCACAACACTGGCATTGTGGGTGCATTTTGCAAACTGATGGAAAACAGTACCTTACCACTCTCCTGCCTTTTGCATTCACATGAATATTGCAATAGAAGGAGTTTTGGACAAGTTTCTTTTCCTTGGTGCAAAACACTCTGCAAACCTTTGTGCAACCTCTAGAACACGATAGGAGATGTTTTCTGTCCTGGCACAGTTTCTCCTTGCGAGACATAGTGGGAAAGCTTTTTCTAAGGTGTAGGTGACAAGAGACGCTAAAGGCCAAGAACGAAGCAGCACAACACTGGCATTGTGGGTGCAGTTTGCAAACTGATGGAAAACAGTACCTTACCACTCTCCTGCCTTTTGCATTCACATGAATATTGCAATAGAAGGAGTTTTGGACGACTTTCTTTTCCTTGGTGCAAAAACACTCTGCAAACCTTTGTGCAACCTCTAGAACACGATAGGAGATGTTTTCTGTCCTGGCACAGTTTCTCCTTGCGAGACATAGTGGGAAAGCTTTTTCTAAGCTGTAGGTGACAAGAGACAGCTAAAGGCCAAGAACGAAGCAGCACAACACTGGCATTGTGGGTGCAGTTTGCAAACTGATAGAAAACAGTACCTTACCACTCTCCTGCCTTTTGCATTCACATGAATATTTGAAATAGAAGGAGTTTTGGACGAGTTTCTTTTCCTTGGTGCAAAACACTCTGCAAACCTTTGTGCAACCTCTAGAACACGATAGGAGATGTTTTCTGTCCTGGCACAGTTTCTCCTTGCGAGACATAGTGGGAAAGCTTTTTCTAAGGTGTAGGTGACAAGAGACGCTAAAGGCCAAGAACGAAGCAGCACAACACTGGCATTGTGGGTGCAGTTTGCAAACTGATAGAAAACAGTACCTTACCACTCTCCTGCCTTTTGCATTCACATGAATATTGCAATAGAAGGAGTTTTGGACGACTTTCTTTTCCTTGGTGCAAAACACTCTGCAAACCTTTGTGCAACCTCTAGAACACGATAGGAGATGTTTTCTGTCCTGGCACAGTTTCTCCTTGCGAGACATAGTGGGAAAGCTTTTTTCTAAGTTGTAGGTGACAAGAGACGCTAAAGGCCAAGAACGAAGCAGCACAACACTGGCATTGTGGGTGCAGCTTGCAAACTGATAGAAAACAGTACCTTACCACTCTCCTGCCTTTTGCATTCACATGAATATTGCAATAGAAGGAGTTTTGGACGACTTTCTTTTCCTTGGTGCAAAACACTCTGCAAACCTTTGTGCAACCTCTAGAACACGATAGGAGATGTTTTCTGTCCTGGCACAGTTTCTCCTTGCGAGACATAGTGAGAAAGCTTTTTCTAAGCTGTAGGTGACAAGAGACGCTAAAGGCCAAGAACGAAGCAGCACAACACTGGCATTGTGGGTGCAGCTTGCAAACTGATAGAAAACAGTACCTTACCACTCTCCTGCCTTTTGCATTCACATGAATATTGAAATAGAAGGAGTTTTGGACGACTTTCTTTTCCTTGGTGCAAAACACTCTGCAAACCTTTGTGCAACCTCTAGAACACGATAGGAGATGTTTTCTGTCCTGGCACAGTTTCTCCTTGCGAGACATAGTGAGAAAGCTTTTTCTAAGGTGTAGGTGACAAGAGACGCTAAAGGCCAAGAACGAAGCAGCACAACACTGGCATTGTGGGTGCAGTTTGCAAACTGATAGAAAACAGTACCTTACCACTCTCCTGCCTTTTGCATTCACATGAATATTGAAATAGAAGGAGTTTTGGACGACTTTCTTTTCCTTGGTGCAAAACACTCTGCAAACCTTTGTGCAACCTCTAGAACACGATAGGAGATGTTTTCTGTCCTGGCACAGTTTCTCCTTGCGAGACATAGTGGGAAAGCTTTTTCTAAGGTGTAGGTGACAAGAGACGCTAAAGGCCAAGAACGAAGCAGCACAACACTGGCATTGTGGGTGCAGTTTGCAAACTGATAGAAAACAGTACCTTACCACTCTCCTGCCTTTTGCATTCACATGAATATTGCAATAGAAGGAGTTTTGGACGACTTTCTTTTCCTTGGTGCAAAACACTCTGCAAACCTTTGTGCAACCTCTAGAACACGATAGGAGATGTTTTCTGTCCTGGCACAGTTTCTCCTTGCGAGACATAGTGGGAAAGCTTTTTCTAAGCTGTAGGTGACAAAGAGACGCTAAAGGCCAAGAACGAAGCAGCACAACACTGGCATTGTGGGTGCATTTTGCAAACTGATAGAAAACAGTACCTTACCACTCTCCTGCCTTTTGCATTCACATGAATATTGCAATAGAAGGAGTTTTGGACGACTTTCTTTTCCTTGGTGCAAAACACTCTGCAAACCTTTGTGCAACCTCTAGAACACGATAGGAGATGTTTTCTGTCCTGGCACAGTTTCTCCTTGCGAGACATAGTGGGAAAGCTTTTGCTAAGGTGTAGGTGACAAGAGACGCTAAAGGCCAAGAACGAAGCAGCACAACACTGGCATTGTGGGTGCAGTTTGCAAACTGATAGAAAACAGTACCTTACCACTCTCCTGCCTTTTGCATTCACATGAAAATTGCAATAGAAGGAGTTTTGGACGAGTTTCTTTTCCTTGGTGCAAAACACTCTGCAAACCTTTGTGCAACCTCTAGAACACGATAGGAGATGTTTTCTGTCCTGGCACAGTTTCTCCTTGCGAGACATAGTGGGAAAGCTTTTTCTAAGGTGTAGGTGACAAAGAGACGCTAAAGGCCAAGAACGAAGCAGCACAACACTGGCATTGTGGGTGCAGTTTGCAAACTGATAGAAAACAGTACCTTACCACTCTCCTGCCTTTTGCATTCACATGAATATTGCAATAGAAGGAGTTTTGGACGACGTTTCTTTTCCTTGGTGCAAAACACTCTGCAAACCTTTGTGCAACCTCTAGAACACGATAGGAGATGTTTTCTGTCCTGGCACAGTTTCTCCTTGCGAGACATAGTGGGAAAGCTTTTTTCTAAGGTGTAGGTGACAAGAGACGCTAAAGGCCAAGAACGAAGCAGCACAACACTGGCATTGTGGGTGCAGCTTGCAAACTGATAGAAAACAGTACCTTACCACTCTCCTGCCTTTTGCATTCACATGAATATTGCAATAGAAGGAGTTTTGGACGACTTTCTTTTCCTTGGTGCAAAACACTCTGCAAACCTTTGTGCAACCTCTAGAACACGATAGGAGATGTTTTCTGTCCTGGCACAGTTTCTCCTTGCGAGACATAGTGGGAAAGCTTTTTCTAAGCTGTAGGTGACAAAGAGACGCTAAAGGCCAAGAACGAAGCAGCACAACACTGGCATTGTGGGTGCAGCTTGCAAACTGATAGAAAACAGTACCTTACCACTCTCCTGCCTTTTGCATTCACATGAATATTGAAATAGAAGGAGTTTTGGACGACTTTCTTTTCCTTGGTGCAAAACACTCTGCAAACCTTTGTGCAACCTCTAGAACACGATAGGAGATGTTTTCTGTCCTGGCACAGTTTCTCCTTGCGAGACATAGTGAGAAAACTTTTTCTAAGCTGTAGGTGACAAGAGACGCTAAAGGCCAAGAACGAAGCAGCACAACACTGGCATTGTGGGTGCAGTTTGCAAACTGATAGAAAACAGTACCTTACCACTCTCCTGCC
This sequence comes from Camarhynchus parvulus, assembly GCF_901933205.1. Lineage (NCBI taxonomy): Eukaryota > Metazoa > Chordata > Aves > Passeriformes > Thraupidae > Camarhynchus > Camarhynchus parvulus. Next base: position 56,139 of record NW_022148063.1, read on the forward strand.
TTTTGCATTCACATGAATATTGAAATAGAAGGAGTTTTGGACGACTTTCTTTTCCTTGGTGCAAAACACTCTGCAAACCTTTGTGCAACCTCTAGAACACGATAGGAGATGTTTTCTGTCCTGGCACAGTTTCTCCTTGCGAGACATAGTGAGAAAGCTTTTTCTAAGCTGTAGGTGACAAGAGACGCTAAAGGCCAAGAACGAAGCAGCACAACACTGGCATTGTGGGTGCAGTTTGCAAACTGATAGAAAACAGTACCTTACCACTCTCCTGCCTTTTGCATTCACATGAATATTGCAATAGAAGGAGTTTTGGACGACTTTCTTTTCCTTGGTGCAAAACACTCTGCAAACCTTTGTGCAACCTCTAGAACACGATAGGAGATGTTTTCTGTCCTGGCACAGTTTCTCCTTGCGAGACATAGTGGGAAAGCTTTTTCTAAGCTGTAGGTGACAAGAGACGCTAAAGGCCAAGAACGAAGCAGCACAACACTGGCATTGTGGGTGCAGTTTGCAAACTGATAGAAAACAGTACCTTACCACTCTCCTGCCTTTTGCATTCACATGAATATTGCAATAGAAGGAGTTTTGGACGACTTTCTTTTCCTTGGTGCAAAACACTCTGCAAACCTTTGTGCAACCTCTAGAACACGATAGGAGATGTTTTCTGTCCTGGCACAGTTTCTCCTTGCGAGACATAGTGGGAAAGCTTTTTCTAAGGTGTAGGTGACAAGAGACGCTAAAGGCCAAGAACGAAGCAGCACAACACTGGCATTGTGTGGTGCAGTTTGCAAACTGATGGAAAACAGTACCTTACCACTCTCCTGCCTTTTGCATTCACATGAAAATTGCAATAGAAGGAGTTTTGGACAAGTTTCTTTTCCTTGGTGCAAAACACTCTGCAAACCTTTGTGCAACCTCTAGAACACGATAGGAGATGTTTTCTGTCCTGGCACAGTTTCTCCTTGCGAGACATAGTGGGAAAGCTTTTTCTAAGTTGTAGGTGACAAGAGACGCTAAAGGCCAAGAACGAAGCAGCACAACACTGGCATTGTGGGTGCAGCTTGCAAACTGATAGAAAACAGTACCTTACCACTCTCCTGCCTTTTGCATTCACATGAATATTGCAATAGAAGGAGTTTTGGACGACTTTCTTTTCCTTGGTGCAAAACACTCTGCAAACCTTTGTGCAACCTCTAGAACACGATAGGAGATGTTTTCTGTCCTGGCACAGTTTCTCCTTGCGAGACATAGTGGGAAAGCTTTTTGCTAAGGTGTAGGTGACAAGAGACGCTAAAGGCCAAGAACGAAGCAGCACAACACTGGCATTGTGGGTGCAGTTTGCAAACTGATAGAAAACAGTACCTTACCACTCTCCTGCCTTTTGCATTCACATGAATATTGCAATAGAAGGAGTTTTGGGCGACGTTTCTTTTCCTTGGTGCAAAACACTCTGCAAACCTTTGTGCAACCTCTAGAACACGATAGGAGATGTTTTCTGTCCTGGCACAGTTTCTCCTTGCGAGACATAGTGGGAAAGCTTTTTATTGAAATAGAAGGGTTTTGGATGACTTTCTTTTCCTTGGTGCAAAACACTCCTGCAAAC
>NW_022148064.1:0-57155 GCF_901933205.1 Camarhynchus parvulus
CACTCTGGGGCACAGGCCCCCAAACATAAACAACGGGCCTTTCCTCTGAAACAAAAGTCACCAGCCCCGGTCCTTGATGGCTGATTGTGGGACTCCGTTGGCACTATCAAACCAGCCCGAGTTGGCACTGGTGCCAGCTTGGGTCTGAGAGGCATCCTGCGATCGCGGATTTTCAGGAGCCAGCCCGGCCACTCCGGGCCTATGGCCCCCAAACATAAACAACGGGCCTTTCCCTCTGAAACAAAACTCACCAGCCCCGGTCCTTGGTGGCAGATTGTGGGACTCCGTTGGCACTATCAAACCAAGCCCTAGTTGGCACTGGTGCCAGCTTGGGTCTGGGAGGCATCCTGCGTATCGCGGATTTTCAGGAGCCAGCCCGGCCACTCCGGGCACAGGCCCCCAAACATAAACAACGGGCCTTTCCTCTGAAACAAAAGTCACCAGCCCCGGTCCTTGGTGGCAGATTGTGGGACTCCGTTGGCACTATCAAACCAGCCCGAGTTGGCACTGGTGCCAGCTTGGGTCTGGGAGGCATCCTGCGTGGGCGGATTTTCAGGAGCCAGCCCGGCCACTCCGGGCACAGGCCCCAAACATAAACAACGGGCCTTTCCCTCTGAAACAAAAGTCACCAGCCCCGGTCCTTGGTGGCAGATTGTGGGACTCCGTTGGCACTATCAAACCAGCCCGAGTTGGCACTGGTGCCAGCTTGGGTCTGGGAGGCATCCTGCGTATCGCGGATTTTCAGGAGCCAGCCGGCCACTCGGGGCACAGGCCCCCAAACATAAACAACGGGCCTTTCCTCTGAAACAAAACTCACCAGCCCCGGTCCTTGGTGGCAGATTGTGGGACTCCGTTGGCACTATCAAACCAGCCCGAGTTGGCACTGGTGCCAGCTTGGGTCTGGGAGGCATCCTGCGTATCGCGGATTTTCAGGAGCCAGGCCGGCCACTCCGGGGCACAGGCCCCCAAACATAAACAACGGGCCTTTCCCTCTGAAACAAAACTCACCAGCCCCGGTCCTTGGTGGCAGATTGTGGGACTCCGTTGGCACTATCAAACCAGCCCGAGTTTGCACTGGTGCCAGCTTGGGTCTGGGAGGCATCCTGCGTATCGCGGATTTTCAGGAGCCAGCCGGCCACTCCGGGCACAGGCCCCCAAACATAAACAACGGGCCTTTCCCTCTGAAACAAAACTCACCAGCCCCGGTCCTTGGTGGCAGATTGTGGGACTCCGTTGGCACTATCAAACCAGCCCGAGTTGGCACTGGTGCCAGCTTGGGTCTGGGAGGCATCCTGCGTATCGCGGATTTTCAGGAGCCAGCCGGCCACTCCGGGCACAGGCCCCCAAACATAAACAACGGGCCTTTCCCTCTGAAACAAAAGTCACCAGCCCCGGTCCTTGGTGGCAGATTGTGGGACTCCGTTGGCACTATCAAACCAGCCCGAGTTGGCACTGGTGCCAGCTTGGGTCTGGGAGGCATCCTGCGTATCGCGGATTTTCAGGAGCCAGCCGGCCACTCCGGGGCACAGGCCCCAAACATAAACAACGGGCCTTTCCCTCTGAAACAAAAGTCACCAGCCCCGGTCCTTGGTGGCAGATTGTGGGACTCCGTTGGCACTATCAAACCAGCCCGAGTTGGCACTGGTGCCAGCTTGGGTCTGGGAGGCATCCTGCGTATCGCGGATTTTCAGGAGCCAGCCGGCCACTCCGGGGCACAGGCCCCCAAACATAAACAACGGGCCTTTCCCTCTGAAACAAAACTCACCAGCCCCGGTCCTTGGTGGCAGATTGTGGGACTCCGTTGGCACTATCAAACCAGCCCGAGTTGGCACTGGTGCCAGCTTGGGTCTGGGAGGCATCCTGCGTATCGCGGATTTTCAGGAGCCAGCCGGCCACTCCGGGGCACAGGCCCCCAAACATAAACAACGGGCCTTTCCCTCTGAAACAAAACTCACCAGCCCCGGTCCTTGGTGGCAGATTGTGGGACTCCGTTGGCACTATCAAACCAGCCCGAGTTGGCACTGGTGCCAGCTTGGGTCTGGGAGGCATCCTGCGTATCGCGGATTTTCAGGAGCCAGCCGGCCACTCCGGGGCACAGGCCCCCAAACATAAACAACGGGCCTTTCCCTCTGAAACAAAAGTCACCAGCCCCGGTCCTTGGTGGCAGATTGTGGGACTCCGTTGGCACTATCAAACCAGCCCGAGTTGGCACTGGTGCCAGCTTGGGTCTGGGAGGCATCCTGCGTATCGCGGATTTTCAGGAGCCAGCCGGCCACTCCGGGGCACAGGCCCCCAAACATAAACAACGGGCCTTTCCCTCTGAAACAAAAGTCACCAGCCCCGGTCCTTGGTGGCAGATTGTGGGACTCCGTTGGCACTATCAAACCAGCCCGAGTTGGCACTGGTGCCAGCTTGGGTCTGGGAGGCATCCTGCGTGATCGCGGATTTTCAGGAGCCAGCCGGCCACTCCGGGGCACAGGCCCCCAAACATAAACAACGGGCCTTTCCCTCTGAAACAAAACTCACCAGCCCCGGTCCTTGGTGGCAGATTGTGGGACTCCGTTGGCACTATCAAACCAGCCCGAGTTGGCACTGGTGCCAGCTTGGGTCTGGGAGGCATCCTGCGTATCGCGGATTTTCAGGAGCCAGCCGGCCACTCCGGGCACAGGCCCCCAAACATAAACAACGGGCCTTTCCCTCTGAAACAAAACTCACCAGCCCCGGTCCTTGGTGGCAGATTGTGGGACTCCGTTGGCACTATCAAACCAGCCCGAGTTGGCACTGGTGCCAGCTTGGGTCTGGGAGGCATCCTGCGTATCGCGGATTTTCAGGAGCCAGCCGGCCACTCCGGGGCACAGGCCCCCAAACATAAACAACGGGCCTTTCCCTCTGAAACAAAACTCACCAGCCCCGGTCCTTGGTGGCAGATTGTGGGACTCCGTTGGCACTATCAAACCAGCCCGAGTTGGCACTGGTGCCAGCTTGGGTCTGGGAGGCATCCTGCGTATCGCGGATTTTCAGGAGCCAGCCGGCCACTCCGGGGCACAGGCCCCAAACATAAACAACGGGCCTTTCCCTCTGAAACAAAAGTCACCAGCCCCGGTCCTTGGTGGCAGATTGTGGGACTCCGTTGGCACTATCAAACCAGCCCGAGTTGGCACTGGTGCCAGCTTGGGTCTGGGAGGCATCCTGCGTATCGCGGATTTTCAGGAGCCAGCCGGCCACTCCGGGGCACAGGCCCCCAAACATAAACAACGGGCCTTTCCCTCTGAAACAAAAGTCACCAGCCCCGGTCCTTGGTGGCAGATTGTGGGACTCCGTTGGCACTATCAAACCAGCCCGAGTTGGCACTGGTGCCAGCTTGGGTCTGGGAGGCATCCTGCGTATCGCGGATTTTCAGGAGCCAGCCGGCCACTCCGGGGCACAGGCCCCCAAACATAAACAACGGGCCTTTCCCTCTGAAACAAAAGTCACCAGCCCCGGTCCTTGGTGGCAGATTGTGGGACTCCGTTGGCACTATCAAACCAGCCCGAGTTGGCACTGGTGCCAGCTTGGGTCTGGGAGGCATCCTGCGTATCGCGGATTTTCAGGAGCCAGCCGGCCACTCCGGGGCACAGGCCCCCAAACATAAACAACGGGCCTTTCCCTCTGAAACAAAACTCACCAGCCCCGGTCCTTGGTGGCAGATTGTGGGACTCCGTTGGCACTATCAAACCAGCCCGAGTTGGCACTGGTGCCAGCTTGGGTCTGGGAGGCATCCTGCGTATCGCGGATTTTCAGGAGCCAGCCGGCCACTCCGGGCACAGGCCCCCAAACATAAACAACGGGCCTTTCCCTCTGAAACAAAACTCACCAGCCCCGGTCCTTGGTGGCAGATTGTGGGACTCCGTTGGCACTATCAAACCAAGCCCTAGTTTGCTCTGGTGCCAGCTTGGGTCTGGGAGGCATCCTGCGTATCGCGGATTTTCAGGAGCCAGCCGGCCACTCCGGGGCACAGGCCCCAAAACATAAACAACGGGCCTTTCCCTCTGAAACAAAAGTCACCAGCCCCGGTCCTTGGTGGCAGATTGTGGGACTCCGTTGGCACTATCAAACCAGCCCAAGTCGGCACTGCTGCCAGCTTGGGTCTGGGAGGCATCCTGCGTATCGCGGATTTTCAGGAGCCAGCCGGCCACTCCAGGGCACAGGCCCCCAAACGGAAACAACGGGCCTTTCCCTCTGAAACAAAAGTCACCAGCCCCAGTCCTTGGTGGCAGATTGTGGGACTCCGTTGGCCCTATCAACCAAGCCCGAGTTGGCACTGGTGCCAGCTTGGGTCTGGGAGGCATCCTGCGTATCGCGGATTTTCAGGAGCCAGCCGGCCACTCCGGGGCACAGGCCCCCAAACATAAACAACGGGCCTTTCCCTCTGAAACAAAAGTCACCAGCCCCGGTCCTTGGTGGCAGATTGTGGGACTCCGTTGGCACTATCAAACCAGCCCGAGTTGGCACTGGTGCCAGCTTGGGTCTGGGAGGCATCCTGCGTATCGCGGATTTTCAGGAGCCAGCCGGCCACTCCGGGGCACAGGCCCCCAAACATAAACAACGGGCCTTTCCCTCTGAAACAAAAGTCACCAGCCCCGGTCCTTGATGGCAGATTGTGGGACTCCGTTGGCCCTATCAAACCAGCCCGAGTTGGCACTGGTGCCAGCTTGGGTCTGGGAGGCATCCTGCGTATCGCGGATTTTCAGGAGCCAGCCGGCCACTCCGGGGCACAGGCCCCCAAAAATAAACAACGGGCCTTTCCCTCTGAAACAAAAGTCACCAGCCCCGGTCCTTGGTGGCAGATTGTGGGACTCCGTTAGCCCTATCAAACCAGCCCTGGTTTGCCCTGGTGCCAGCTTGGGTCTGGGAGGCATCCTGCGTATCGCGGATTTTCAGGAGCCAGCCGGCCACTCCGGGGCACAGGCCCCCAAACATAAACAACGGGCCTTTCCCTCTGAAACAAAAACTCACCAGCCCCGGTCTTTGGTGGCAGATTGTGGGACTCCGTTGGCACTATCAAACCAGCCCGAGTTGGCACTGGTGCCAGCTTGGGTCTGGGAGGCATCCTGCGTATCGCGGATTTTCAGGAGCCAGCCGGCCACTCCGGGGCACAGGCCCCCAAAAATAAACAACGGGCCTTTCCCTCTGAAACAAAAGTCACCAGCCCCGGTCCTTGGTGGCAGATTGTGGGACTCCGTTGGCACTATCAAACCAGCCCGAGTTGGCACTGGTGCCAGCTTGGGTCTGGGAGGCATCCTGCGTATCGCGGATTTTCAGGAGCCAGCCGGCCACTCTGGGGCACAGGCCCCCAAACATAAACAACGGGCCTTTCCCTCTGAAACAAAAGTCACCAGCCCCGGTCCTTGGTGGCAGATTGTGGGACTCCGTTGGCACTATCAAACCAGCCCGAGTTGCACTGGTGCCAGCTTGGGTCTGGGAGGCATCCTGCGTATCGCGGATTTTCAGGAGCCAGCCGGCCACTCCGGGCCTATGGCCCCCAAACATAAACAACGGGCCTTTCCCTCTGAAACAAAACTCACCAGCCCCGGTCCTTGGTGGCAGATTGTGGGACTCCGTTGGCACTATCAAACAAGCCCGAGTTTGCACTGGTGCCAGCTTGGGTCTGGGAGGCATCCTGCGTATCGCGGATTTTCAGGAGCCAGCCGGCCACTCCGGGGCACAGGCCCCCAAACATAAACAACGGGCCTTTCCCTCTGAAACAAAAGTCACCAGCCCCGGTCCTTGGTGGCAGATTGTGGGACTCCGTTGGCACTATCAAACCAGCCCGAGTTGGCACTGGTGCCAGCTTGGGTCTGGGAGGCATCCTGCGTATCGCGGATTTTCAGGAGCCAGCCGGCCACTCCGGGGCACAGGCCCCCAAACATAAACAACGGGCCTTTCCCTCTGAAACAAAAGTCACCAGCCCCGGTCCTTGGTGGCAGATTGTGGGACTCCGTTGGCACTATCAAACCAGCCCCAAGTTGGCACTGGTGCCAGCTTGGGTCTGGGAGGCATCCTGCGTATCGCGGATTTTCAGGAGCCAGCCGGCCACTCCGGGGCACAGGCCCCCAAACATAAACAACGGGCCTTTCCCTCTGAAACAAAACTCACCAGCCCCGGTCCTTGGTGGCAGATTGTGGGACTCCGTTGGCACTATCAAACCAGCCCGAGTTGGCACTGGTGCCAGCTTGGGTCTGGGAGGCATCCTGCGTATCGCGGATTTTCAGGAGCCAGCCGGCCACTCCGGGGCACAGGCCCCCAAACATAAACAACGGGCCTTTCCCTCTGAAACAAAAGTCACCAGCCCCGGTCCTTGGTGGCAGATTGTGGGACTCCGTTGGCACTATCAAACCAGCCCGAGTTGGCACTGGTGCCAGCTTGGGTCTGGGAGGCATCCTGCGTATCGCGGATTTTCAGGAGCCAGCCGGCCACTCCGGGGCACAGGCCCCCAAACATAAACAACGGGCCTTTCCCTCTGAAATAAAAAGTCACCAGCCCCGGTCCTTGATGGCAGATTGTGGGACTCCGTTGGCACTATCAAACCAGCCCGAGTTGGCACTGGTGCCAGCTTGGGTCTGGGAGGCATCCTGCGTATCGCGGATTTTCAGGAGCCAGCCGGCCACTCCGGGGCACAGGCCCCCAAACATAAACAACGGGCCTTTCCCTCTGAAACAAAACTCACCAGCCCCGGTCCTTGGTGGCAGATTGTGGGACTCCGTTGGCCCTATCAAACCAGCCCGAGTTGGCACTGGTGCCAGCTTGGGTCTGGGAGGCATCCTGCGTATCGCGGATTTTCAGGAGCCAGCCGGCCACTCCGGGCACAGGCCCCCAAACATAAACAACGGGCCTTTCCCTCTGAAACAAAACTCACCAGCCCCGGTCCTTGGTGGCAGATTGTGGGACTCCGTTGGCACTATCAAACCAGCCCGAGTTGGCACTGGTGCCAGCTTGGGTCTGGGAGGCATCCTGCGTATCGCGGATTTTCAGGAGCCAGCCGGCCACTCCGGGGCACAGGCCCCCAAACATAAACAACGGGCCTTTCCCTCTGAAACAAAAGTCACCAGCCCCGGTCCTTGGTGGCAGATTGTGGGACTCCGTTGGCACTATCAAACCAGCCCGAGTTGGCACTGGTGCCAGCTTGGGTCTGGGAGGCATCCTGCGTATCGCGGATTTTCAGGAGCCAGCCGGCCACTCCGGGGCACAGGCCCCCAAACATAAACAACGGGCCTTTCCCTCTGAAACAAAAGTCACCAGCCCCGGTCCTTGATGGCAGATTGTGGGACTCCGTTGGCACTATCAAACCAGCCCGAGTTGGCACTGGTGCCAGCTTGGGTCTGGGAGGCATCCTGCGTATCGCGGATTTTCAGGAGCCAGCCGGCCACTCCGGGCACAGGCCCCCAAACATAAACAACGGGCCTTTCCCTCTGAAACAAAAGTCACCAGCCCCGGTCCTTGGTGGCAGATTGTGGGACTCCGTTGGCACTATCAAACCAGCCCGAGTTTGCACTGGTGCCAGCTTGGGTCTGGGAGGCATCCTGCGTATCGCGGATTTTCAGGAGCCAGCCGGCCACTCCGGGGCACAGGCCCCCAAACATAAACAACGGGCCTTTCCCTCTGAAACAAAAGTCACCAGCCCCGGTCCTTGGTGGCAGATTGTGGGACTCCGTTGGCACTATCAAACCAGCCCGAGTTGGCACTGGTGCCAGCTTGGGTCTGGGAGGCATCCTGCGTATCGCGGATTTTCAGGAGCCAGCCGGCCACTCCGGGGCACAGGCCCCCAAACATAAACAACGGGCCTTTCCCTCTGAAACAAAAGTCACCAGCCCCGGTCCTTGGTGGCAGATTGTGGGACTCCGTTGGCACTATCAAACCAGCCCGAGTTGGCACTGGTGCCAGCTTGGGTCTGGGAGGCATCCTGCGTATCGCGGATTTTCAGGAGCCAGCCGGCCACTCCGGGGCACAGGCCCCCAAACATAAACAACGGGCCTTTCCCTCTGAAACAAAAGTCACCAGCCCCGGTCCTTGGTGGCAGATTGTGGGACTCCGTTGGCACTATCAAACCAGCCCGAGTTGGCACTGGTGCCAGCTTGGGTCTGGGAGGCATCCTGCGTATCGCGGATTTTCAGGAGCCAGCCGGCCACTCCGGGCCCATGGCCCCCAAACATAAACAACGGGCCTTTCCCTCTGAAACAAAACTCACCAGCCCCGGTCCTTGGTGGCAGATTGTGTGACTCCGTTGGCTCTATCAACCAAGCCCTAGTTTGCTCTGGTGCCAGCTTGGGTCTGGGAGGCATCCTGCGTATCGCGGATTTTCAGGAGCCAGCCGGCCACTCCGGGGCACAGGCCCCAAAACATAAACAACGGGCCTTTCCCTCTGAAACAAAAGTCACCAGCCCCGGTCCTTGGTGGCAGATTGTGGGACTCCGTTGGCATTATCAAACCAGCCCAAGTCGGCACTGCTGCCAGCTTGGGTCTGGGAGGCATCCTGCGTATCGCGGATTTTCAGGAGCCAGCCGGCCACTCCAGGGCACAGGCCCCCAAACGTAAACAACGGGCCTTTCCCTCTGAAACAAAAGTCACCAGCCCCGGTCCTTGGTGGCAGATTGTGGGACTCCGTTGGCCCTATCAACCAAGCCCGAGTTGGCACTGGTGCCATCTTGGGTCTGGGAGGCATCCTGCGTATCGCGGATTTTCAGGAGCCAGCCGGCCACTCCGGGGCACAGGCCCCCAAACATAAACAACGGGCCTTTCCCTCTGAAACAAAAGTCACCAGCCCCTGTCCTTGGTGGCAGATTGTGGGACTCCCTTGGCACTATCAAACCAGCCCGAGTTGGCACTGGTGCCAGCTTGGGTCTGGGAGGCATCCTGCGTATCGCGGATTTTCAGGAGCCAGCCGGCCACTCTGGGGCACAGGCCCCCAAACATAAACAACGGGCCTTTCCCTCTGAAACAAAACTCACCAGCCCTGGTCCTTGATGGCTGATTGTGGGACTCCGTTGGCACTATCAAACCAGCCCGAGTTGGCACTGGTGCCAGCTTGGGTCTGGGAGGCATCCTGCGTATCGCGGATTTTCAGGAGCCAGCCGGCCACTCCGGGCCTATGGCCCCCAAACATAAACAACGGGCCTTTCCCTCTGAAACAAAAGTCACCAGCCCCGGTCCTTGGTGGCAGATTGTGGGACTCCGTTGGCACTATCAACCAAGCCCTAGTTTGCTCTGGTGCCAGCTTGGGTCTGGGAGGCATCCTGCGTATCGCGGATTTTCAGGAGCCAGCCGGCCACTCCGGGGCACAGGCCCCTAAACATAAACAATGGGCCTTTGCCTCTGATCCAAAACTCACCAGCCCCAGTCCTTGGTGGCAGATTGTGGGACTCCGTTGGCCCTATCAACCAAGCCCTAGTTTGCTCTGGTGCCAGCTTGGGTCTGGGAGGCATCCTGCGTATCGCGGATTTTCAGGAGCCAGCCGGCCACTCCGGGGCACAGGCCCCAAAACATAAACAACGGGCCTTTCCCTCTGAAACAAAAGTCACCAGCCCCGGTCCTTGGTGGCAGATTGTGGGACTCCGTTGGCACTATCAAACCAGCCCAAGTCGGCACTGGTGCCAGCTTGGGTCTGGGAGGCATCCTGCGTATCGCGGATTTTCAGGAGCCAGCCGGCCACTCGGGGCACAGGCCCCCAAACATAAACAACGGGCCTTTCCCTCTGAAACAAAACTCACCAGCCCCGGTCCTTGGTGGCAGATTGTGGGACTCCGTTGGCACTATCAAACCAGCCCGAGTTGGCACTGGTGCCAGCTTGGGTCTGGGAGGCATCCTGCGTATCGCGGATTTTCAGGAGCCAGCCGGCCACTCCGGGCCCATGGCCCCCAAACATAAACAACGGGCCTTTCCCTCTGAAACAAAACTCACCAGCCCCGGTCCTTGGTGGCAGATTGTGGGACTCCGTTGGCACTATCAAACCAGCCCGAGTTGGCACTGGTGCCAGCTTGGGTCTGGGAGGCATCCTGCGTTATCGCCGGATTTTCAGGAGCCAGCCGGCCACTCCGGGGCACAGGCCCCCAAACATAAACAACGGGCCTTTCCCTCTGAAACAAAAGTCACCAGCCCCGGTCCTTGGTGGCAGATTGTGGGACTCCGTTGGCACTATCAAACCAGCCCGAGTTGGCACTGGTGCCAGCTTGGGTCTGGGAGGCATCCTGCGTATCGCGGATTTTCAGGAGCCAGCCGGCCACTCCGGGCACAGGCCCCCAAACGTAAACAACGGGCCTTTCCCTCTGAAACAAAAGTCACCAGCCCCGGTCCTTGGTGGCAGATTGTGGGACTCCGTTGGCCCTATCAAACCAGCCCGAGTTGGCACTGGTGCCAGCTTGGGTCTGGGAGGCATCCTGCGTATCGCGGATTTTCAGGAGCCAGCCGGCCACTCCGGGGCACAGGCCCCCAAACATAAACAACGGGCCTTTCCCTCTGAAACAAAAGTCACCAGCCCCGGTCCTTGGTGGCAGATTGTGGGACTCCGTTGGCACTATCAAACCAGCCCGAGTTGGCACTGGTGCCAGCTTGGGTCTGGGAGGCATCCTGCGTATCGCGGATTTTCAGGAGCCAGCCGGCCACTCCGGGGCACAGGCCCCCAAACATAAACAACGGGCCTTTCCCTCTGAAACAAAAGTCACCAGCCCCGGTCCTTGGTGGCAGATTGTGGGACTCCGTTGGCACTATCAAACCAGCCCGAGTTGGCACTGGTGCCAGCTTGGGTCTGGGAGGCATCCTGCGTATCGCGGATTTTCAGGAGCCAGCCGGCCACTCCGGGGCACAGGCCCCCAAACATAAACAACGGGCCTTTCCCTCTGAAACAAAAGTCACCAGCCCCGGTCCTTGATGGCAGATTGTGGGACTCCGTTGGCACTATCAAACCAGCCCGAGTTTGCACTGGTGCCAGCTTGGGTCTGGGAGGCATCCTGCGTATCGCGGATTTTCAGGAGCCAGCCGGCCACTCCGGGGCACAGGCCCCAAACATAAACAACGGGCCTTTCCCTCTGAAACAAAACTCACCAGCCCCGGTCCTTGGTGGCAGATTGTGGGACTCCGTTGGCCCTATCAAACCAGCCCTAGTTTGCACTGGTGCCAGCTTGGGTCTGGGAGGCATCCTGCGTATCGCGGATTTTCAGGAGCCAGCCGGCCACTCCGGGGCACAGGCCCCCAAACATAAACAACGGGCCTTTCCCTCTGAAACAAAACTCACCAGCCCCGGTCCTTGGTGGCAGATTGTGGGACTCCGTTGGCACTATCAAACCAGCCCAAGTTGGCACTGGTGCCAGCTTGGGTCTGGGAGGCATCCTGCGTATCGCGGGATTTTCAGGAGCCAGCCGGCCACTCCGGGGCACAGGCCCCCAAACATAAACAACGGGCCTTTCCCTCTGAAACAAAAGTCACCAGCCCCGGTCCTTGGTGGCAGATTGTGGGACTCCGTTGGCACTATCAAACCAGCCCGAGTTGGCACTGGTGCCAGCTTGGGTCTGGGAGGCATCCTGCGTATCGCGGATTTTCAGGAGCCAGCCGGCCACTCCGGGCACAGGCCCCCAAACATAAACAACGGGCCTTTCCCTCTGAAACAAAAACTCACCAGCCCCGGTCCTTGGTGGCAGATTGTGGGACTCCGTTGGCACTATCAAACCAGCCCGAGTTGGCACTGGTGCCAGCTTGGGTCTGGGAGGCATCCTGCGTATCGCGGATTTTCAGGAGCCAGCCGGCCACTCCGGGGCACAGGCCCCCAAACATAAACAACGGGCCTTTCCCTCTGAAACAAAAGTCACCAGCCCCGGTCCTTGATGGCAGATTGTGGGACTCCGTTGGCACTATCAAACCAGCCCGAGTTGGCACTGGTGCCAGCTTGGGTCTGGGAGGCATCCTGCGTATCGCGGATTTTCAGGAGCCAGCCGGCCACTCCGGGGCACAGGCCCCCAAACATAAACAACGGGCCTTTCCCTCTGAAACAAAAGTCACCAGCCCCGGTCCTTGGTGGCAGATTGTGGGACTCCGTTGGCACTATCAAACCAGCCCGAGTTGGCACTGGTGCCAGCTTGGGTCTGGGAGGCATCCTGCGTATCGCGGATTTTCAGGAGCCAGCCGGCCACTCCGGGGCACAGGCCCCCAAACATAAACAACGGGCCTTTCCCTCTGAAACAAAACTCACCAGCCCCGGTCCTTGGTGGCAGATTGTGGGACTCCGTTGGCACTATCAAACCAGCCCGAGTTGGCACTGGTGCCAGCTTGGGTCTGGGAGGCATCCTGCGTATCGCGGATTTTCAGGAGCCAGCCGGCCACTCCGGGGCACAGGCCCCCAAACATAAACAACGGGCCTTTCCCTCTGAAACAAAAGTCACCAGCCCCGGTCCTTGGTGGCAGATTGTGGGACTCCGTTGGCACTATCAAACCAGCCCGAGTTGGCACTGGTGCCAGCTTGGGTCTGGGAGGCATCCTGCGTATCGCGGATTTTCAGGAGCCAGCCGGCCACTCCGGGGCACAGGCCCCCAAACATAAACAACGGGCCTTTCCCTCTGAAACAAAAGTCACCAGCCCCGGTCCTTGGTGGCAGATTGTGGGACTCCGTTGGCACTATCAAACCAGCCCGAGTTTGCACTGGTGCCAGCTTGGGTCTGGGAGGCATCCTGCGTATCGCGGATTTTCAGGAGCCAGCCGGCCACTCCGGGCACAGGCCCCCAAACATAAACAACGGGCCTTTCCCTCTGAAACAAAAGTCACCAGCCCCGGTCCTTGGTGGCAGATTGTGGGACTCCGTTGGCACTATCAAACCAGCCCGAGTTTGCTCTGGTGCCAGCTTGGGTCTGGGAGGCATCCGTCGCATCGCGGATTTTCAGGAGCCAGCCGGCCACTCCGGGGCACAGGCCCCAAAACATAAACAACGGGCCTTTCCCTCTGAAACAAAAGTCACCAGCCCCGGTCCTTGGTGGCAGATTGTGGGACTCCGTTGGCACTATCAAACCAGCCCAAGTTGGCACTGGTGCCAGCTTGGGTCTGGGAGGCATCCTGCGTATCGCGGATTTTCAGGAGCCAGCCGGCCACTCCGGGGCACAGGCCCCCAAACGTAAACAACGGGCCTTTCCCTCTGAAACAAAAGTCACCAGCCCCGGTCCTTGGTGGCAGATTGTGGGACTCCGTTGGCACTATCAAACCAGCCCGAGTTGGCACTGGTGCCAGCTTGGGTCTGGGAGGCATCCTGCGTATCGCGGATTTTCAGGAGCCAGCCGGCCACTCCGGGGCACAGGCCCCCAAACATAAACAACGGGCCTTTCCCTCTGAAACAAAAGTCACCAGCCCCGGTCCTTGGTGGCAGATTGTGGGACTCCGTTGGCACTATCAAACCAGCCCGAGTTGGCACTGGTGCCAGCTTGGGTCTGGGAGGCATCCTGCGTATCGCGGATTTTCAGGAGCCAGCCGGCCACTCCGGGGCACAGGCCCCCAAACATAAACAACGGGCCTTTCCCTCTGAAACAAAACTCACCAGCCCCGGTCCTTGGTGGCAGATTGTGGGACTCCGTTGGCACTATCAAACCAGCCCGAGTTGGCACTGGTGCCAGCTTGGGTCTGGGAGGCATCCTGCGTATCGCGGATTTTCAGGAGCCAAGCCGGCCACTCCGGGCACAGGCCCCCAAACATAAACAACGGGCCTTTCCCTCTGAAACAAAACTCACCAGCCCCGGTCCTTGGTGGCAGATTGTGGGACTCCGTTGGCACTATCAAACAAGCCCTAGTTTGCTCTGGTGCCAGCTTGGGTCTGGGAGGCATCCTGCGTATCGCGGATTTTCAGGAGCCAGCCGGCCACTCCGGGGCACAGGCCCCCAAACATAAACAACGGGCCTTTCCCTCTGAAACAAAACTCACCAGCCCCGGTCCTTGGTGGCAGATTGTGGGACTCCGTTGGCCCTATCAACCAAGCCCGAGTTTGCTCTGGTGCCAGCTTGGGTCTGGGAGGCATCCTGCGTATCGCGGATTTTCAGGAGCCAGCCGGCCACTCCGGGCACAGGCCCCCAAACATAAACAACGGGCCTTTCCCTCTGAAACAAAAGTCACCAGCCCCGGTCCTTGGTGGCAGATTGTGGGACTCCGTTGGCACTATCAAACCAGCCCGAGTTGGCACTGGTGCCAGCTTGGGTCTGGGAGGCATCCTGCGTATCGCGGATTTTCAGGAGCCAGCCGGCCACTCCGGGCACAGGCCCCCAAACATAAACAACGGGCCTTTCCCTCTGAAACAAAAAGTCACCAGCCCCGGTCCTTGGTGGCAGATTGTGGGACTCCGTTGGCACTATCAAACCAGCCCGAGTTGGCACTGGTGCCAGCTTGGGTCTGGGAGGCATCCTGCGTATCGCGGATTTTCAGGAGCCAGCCGGCCACTCCGGGGCACAGGCCCCCAAACATAAACAACGGGCCTTTCCCTCTGAAACAAAACTCACCAGCCCCGGTCCTTGGTGGCAGATTGTGGGACTCCGTTGGCACTATCAAACCAGCCCGAGTTGGCACTGGTGCCAGCTTGGGTCTGGGAGGCATCCTGCGTATCGCGGATTTTCAGGAGCCAGCCGGCCACTCCGGGCACAGGCCCCCAAACATAAACAACGGGCCTTTCCCTCTGAAACAAAAGTCACCAGCCCCGGTCCTTGGTGGCAGATTGTGGGACTCCGTTGGCACTATCAAACCAGCCCGAGTTGGCACTGGTGCCAGCTTGGGTCTGGGAGGCATCCTGCGTATCGCCGGATTTTCAGGAGCCAGCCCGGCCACTCCGGGGCACAGGCCCCCAAACATAAACAACGGGCCTTTCCCTCTGAAACAAAAGTCACCAGCCCCGGTCCTTGGTGGCAGATTGTGGGACTCCGTTGGCACTATCAAACCAGCCCAAGTTGGCACTGGTGCCAGCTTGGGTCTGGGAGGCATCCTGCGTATCGCGGATTTTCAGGAGCCAGCCGGCCACTCCGGGGCACAGGCCCCCAAACATAAACAACGGGCCTTTCCCTCTGAAACAAAAGTCACCAGCCCCGGTCCTTGGTGGCAGATTGTGGGACTCCGTTGGCCCTATCAAACCAGCCCGAGTTTGCCCTGGTGCCAGCTTGGGTCTGGGAGGCATCCTGCGTATCGCGGATTTTCAGGAGCCAGCCGGCCACTCCGGGGCACAGGCCCCCAAACATAAACAACGGGCCTTTCCCTCTGAAACAAAAGTCACCAGCCCCGGTCCTTGGTGGCAGATTGTGGGACTCCGTTGGCACTATCAAACCAGCCCGAGTTGGCACTGGTGCCAGCTTGGGTCTGGGAGGCATCCTGCGTATCGCGGATTTTCAGGAGCCAGCCGGCCACTCCGGGGCACAGGCCCCCCAAAATAAACAACGGGCCTTTCCCTCTGAAACAAAAGTCACCAGCCCCGGTCCTTGGTGGCAGATTGTGGGACTCCGTTGGCACTATCAAACCAGCCCGAGTTGGCACTGGTGCCAGCTTGGGTCTGGGAGGCATCCTGCGTATCGCGGATTTTCAGGAGCCAGCCGGCCACTCCGGGGCACAGGCCCCCAAACATAAACAACGGGCCTTTCCCTCTGAAACAAAAGTCACCAGCCCCGGTCCTTGATGGCAGATTGTGGGACTCCGTTGGCACTATCAAACCAGCCCGAGTTGGCACTGGTGCCAGCTTGGGTCTGGGAGGCATCCTGCGTATCGCGGATTTTCAGGAGCCAGCCGGCCACTCCGGGGCACAGGCCCCCAAACATAAACAACGGGCCTTTCCCTCTGAAACAAAACTCACCAGCCCCGGTCCTTGGTGGCAGATTGTGGGACTCCGTTGGCACTATCAAACCAGCCCAAGTTTGCCCTGGTGCCAGCTTGGGTCTGGGAGGCATCCTGCGTATCGCGGATTTTCAGGAGCCAGCCGGCCACTCCGGGGCACAGGCCCCCAAACATAAACAACGGGCCTTTCCCTCTGAAACAAAAGTCACCAGCCCCGGTCCTTGGTGGCAGATTGTGGGACTCCGTTGGCACTATCAAACCAGCCCGAGTTGGCACTGGTGCCAGCTTGGGTCTGGGAGGCATCCTGCGTATCGCGGATTTTCAGGAGCCAGCCGGCCACTCCGGGGCACAGGCCCCCAAACATAAACAACGGGCCTTTCCCTCTGAAACAAAAGTCACCAGCCCCGGTCCTTGATGGCAGATTGTGGGACTCCGTTGGCACTATCAAACCAGCCCGAGTTTGCACTGGTGCCAGCTTGGGTCTGGGAGGCATCCTGCGTATCGCGGATTTTCAGGAGCCAGCCGGCCACTCCGGGGCACAGGCCCCCAAACATAAACAACGGGCCTTTCCCTCTGAAACAAAACTCACCAGCCCCGGTCCTTGGTGGCAGATTGTGGGACTCCGTTGGCACTATCAAACCAGCCCGAGTTGGCACTGGTGCCAGCTTGGGTCTGGGAGGCATCCTGCGTATCGCGGATTTTCAGGAGCCAGCCGGCCACTCCGGGGCACAGGCCCCCAAACATAAACAACGGGCCTTTCCCTCTGAAACAAAAGTCACCAGCCCCGGTCCTTGGTGGCAGATTGTGGGACTCCGTTGGCACTATCAAACCAGCCCGAGTTGGCACTGGTGCCAGCTTGGGTCTGGGAGGCATCCTGCGTATCGCGGATTTTCAGGAGCCAGCCGGCCACTCCGGGGCACAGGCCCCCAAACATAAACAACGGGCCTTTCCCTCTGAAACAAAAGTCACCAGCCCCGGTCCTTGATGGCAGATTGTGGGACTCCGTTGGCACTATCAAACCAGCCCGAGTTGGCACTGGTGCCAGCTTGGGTCTGGGAGGCATCCTGCGTATCGCGGATTTTCAGGAGCCAGCCCGGCCACTCCGGGGCACAGGCCCCCAAACATAAACAACGGGCCTTTCCCTCTGAAACAAAACTCACCAGCCCCGGTCCTTGGTGGCAGATTGTGGGACTCCGTTGGCACTATCAAACCAGCCCGAGTTTGCACTGGTGCCAGCTTGGGTCTGGGAGGCATCCTGCGTATCGCGGATTTTCAGGAGCCAGCCGGCCACTCCGGGGCACAGGCCCCCAAACATAAACAACGGGCCTTTCCCTCTGAAACAAAAGTCACCAGCCCCGGTCCTTGGTGGCAGATTGTGGGACTCCGTTGGCCCTATCAAACCAGCCCGTAGTTTGCACTGGTGCCAGCTTGGGTCTGGGAGGCATCCTGCGTATCGCGGATTTTCAGGAGCCAGCCGGCCACTCCGGGGCACAGGCCCCCAAACATAAACAACGGGCCTTTCCCTCTGAAACAAAACTCACCAGCCCCGGTCCTTGGTGGCAGATTGTGGGACTCCGTTGGCACTATCAACCAAGCCCTAGTTTGCTCTGGTGCCAGCTTGGGTCTGGGAGGCATCCTGCGTATCGCGGATTTTCAGGAGCCAGCCGGCCACTCCGGGGCACAGGCCCCCAAACATAAACAACGGGCCTTTCCCTCTGAAACAAAACTCACCAGCCCCGGTCCTTGGTGGCAGATTGTGGGACTCCGTTGGCACTATCAAACCAGCCCGAGTTGGCACTGGTGCCAGCTTGGGTCTGGGAGGCATCCTGCGTATCGTGGATTTTCAGGAGCCAGCCCGGCCACTCCGGGGCACAGGCCCCCAAACATAAACAACGGGCCTTTCCCTCTGAAACAAAACTCACCAGCCCCGGTCCTTGGTGGCAGATTGTGGGACTCCGTTGGCACTATCAAACAAGCCCGAGTTGGCACTGGTGCCAGCTTGGGTCTGGGAGGCATCCTGCGTATCGCGGATTTTCAGGAGCCAGCCGGCCACTCCGGGGCACAGGCCCCCAAACATAAACAACGGGCCTTTCCCTCTGAAACAAAAGTCACCAGCCCCGGTCCTTGGTGGCAGATTGTGGGACTCCGTTGGCACTATCAAACCAGCCCGAGTTGGCACTGGTGCCAGCTTGGGTCTGGGAGGCATCCTGCGTATCGCGGATTTTCAGGAGCCAGCCGGCCACTCCGGGGCACAGGCCCCCAAACATAAACAACGGGCCTTTCCCTCTGAAACAAAACTCACCAGCCCCGGTCCTTGATGGCAGATTGTGGGACTCCGTTGGCACTATCAAACCAGCCCGAGTTGGCACTGGTGCCAGCTTGGGTCTGGGAGGCATCCTGCGTATCGCGGATTTTCAGGAGCCAGGCCGGCCACTCCGGGCACAGGCCCCCAAACATAAACAACGGGCCTTTCCCTCTGAAACAAAAGTCACCAGCCCCGGTCCTTGGTGGCAGATTGTGGGACTCCGTTGGCACTATCAAACCAGCCCTAGTTTGCACTGGTGCCAGCTTGGGTCTGGGAGGCATCCTGCGTATCGCGGATTTTCAGGAGCCAGCCGGCCACTCCGGGGCACAGGCCCCCAAACATAAACAACGGGCCTTTCCCTCTGAAACAAAACTCACCAGCCCCGGTCCTTGGTGGCAGATTGTGGGACTCCGTTGGCACTATCAAACCAGCCCGAGTTTGCACTGGTGCCAGCTTGGGTCTGGGAGGCATCCTGCGTATCGCGGATTTTCAGGAGCCAGCCGGCCACTCCGGGGCACAGGCCCCCAAAAAGAAACAACGGGCCTTTCCCTCTGAAACAAAAGTCACCAGCACCGGTCCTTGGTGGCAGATTGTGGGACTCCGTTGGCACTATCAAACCAGCCCGAGTTGGCACTGGTGCCAGCTTGGGTCTGGGAGGCATCCTGCGTATCGCGGATTTTCAGGAGCCAGCCGGCCACTCTGGGGCACAGGCCCCCAAACATAAACAACGGGCCTTTCCCTCTGAAACAAAAGTCACCAGCCCTGGTCCTTGATGGCTGATTGTGGGACTCCGTTGGCACTATCAAACCAGCCCGAGTTGCACTGGTGCCAGCTTGGGTCTGAGAGGCATCCTGCGTATCGCGGATTTTCAGGAGCCAGCCGGCCACTCCGGGCCTATGGCCCCCAAACATAAACAACGGGCCTTTCCCTCTGAAATAAAACTCACCAGCCCCGGTCCTTGGTGGCAGATTGTTTGACTCCGTTGGCTCTATCAACCAAGCCCTAGTTTGCTCTGGTGCCAGCTTGGGTCTGGGAGGCATCCTGCGTATCGCGGATTTTCAGGAGCCAGCCGGCCACTCCGGGGCACAGGCCCCAAAACATAAACAACGGGCCTTTCCCTCTGAAACAAAAGTCACCAGCCCCGGTCCTTGGTGGCAGATTGTGGGACTCCGTTGGCATTGTCAAACCAGCCCAAGTCGGCACTGCTGCCAGCTTGGGTCTGGGAGGCATCCTGCGTATCGCGGATTTTCAGGAGCCAGCCGGCCACTCCAGGGCACAGGCCCCCAAACGGAAACAACGGGCCTTTCCCTCTGAAACAAAAGTCACCAGCCCCAGTCCTTGGTGGCAGATTGTGGGACTCCGTTGGCCCTATCAACCAAGCCCGAGTTGGCACTGGTTCCATCTTGGGTCTGGGAGGCATCCTGCGTATCGCGGATTTTCAGGAGCCAGCCGGCCACTCCGGGGCACAGGCCCCCAAACATAAACAACGGGCCTTTCCCTCTGAAACAAAAGTCACCAGCCCCTGTCCTTGGTGGCAGATTGTGGGACTCCCTTGGCACTATCAAACCAGCCCGAGTTGGCACTGGTGCCAGCTTGAGTCTGGGAGGCATCCTGCGTATCGCGGATTTTCAGGAGCCAGCCGGCCACTCTGGGGCACAGGCCCCCAAACATAAACAACGGGCCTTTCCCTCTGAAACAAAACTCACCAGCCCTGGTCCTTGATGGCTGATTGTGGGACTCCGTTGGCACTATCAAACCAGCCCGAGTTGGCAGTGGTGCCAGCTTGGGTCTGGGAGGCATCCTGCGTATCGCGGATTTTCAGGAGCCAGCCGGCCACTCCGGGCCTATGGCCCCCAAACATAAACAACTGGCCTTTCCCTCTGAAACAAAAGTCACCAGCCCCGGTCCTTGGTGGCAGATTGTGGGACTCCGTTGGCACTATCAACCAAGCCCTAGTTTGCTCTGGTGCCAGCTTGGGTCTGGGAGGCATCCTGCGTATCGCGGATTTTCAGGAGCCAGCCGGCCACTCCGGGGCACAGGCCCCTAAACATAAACAATGGGCCTTTGCCTCTGATCCAAAACTCACCAGCCCCAGTCCTTGGTGGCAGATTGTGGGACTCCGTTGGCCCTATCAACCAAGCCCTAGTTTGCTCTGGTGCCAGCTTGGGTCTGGGAGGCATCCTGCGTATCGCGGATTTTCAGGAGCCAGCCGGCCACTCCGGGGCACAGGCCCCAAAACATAAACAACGGGCCTTTCCCTCTGAAACAAAACTCACCAGCCCCGGTCCTTGGTGGCAGATTGTGGGACTCCGTTGGAATTGTCAAACCAGCCCAAGTCGGCACTGCTGCCAGCTTGGGTCTGGGAGGCATCCTGCGTATCGCGGATTTTCAGGAGCCAGCCGGCCACTCCGGGGCACAGGCCCCCAAACATAAACAACGGGCCTTTCCCTCTGAAACAAAACTCACCAGCCCCGGTCTTTGGTGGCAGACTGTGGGACTCCGTTGGCACTATCAAACCAGCCCGAGTTGGCACTGGTGCCAGCTTGGGTCTGGGAGGCGTCCTGCGTATCGCGGATTTTCAGGAGCCAGCCAGCCACTCCGGGCCTATGGCCCCCACACATAAACAACGGGCCTTTCCCTCTGAAACAAAACTCACCAGCCCCGGGCCTTGGTGGCAGATTGTGGGACTCCGTTGGCACTATCAAACCCGCCCGAGTTGGCACTGGTGCCAGCTTGGGTCTGGGAGGCATCCTGCGTATCGCGGATTTTCAGGAGCCAGCCGGCCACTCCGGGGCACAGGCCCCCAAACATAAACAACGGGCCTTTCCCTCTGAAACAAAAGTCACCAGCCCCGGTCCTTGATGGCAGATTGTGGGACTCCGTTGGCCCTATCAAACCAGCCCGAGTTGGCACTGGTGCCAGCTTGGGTCTGGGAGGCATCCTGCGTATCGCGGATTTTCAGGAGCCAGCCGGCCACTCCGGGGCACAGGCCCCCAAAAAGAAAAAACGGGCCTTTCCCTCTGAAACAAAAGTCACCAGCCCCGGTCCTTGGTGGCAGATTGTGGGACTCCGTTAGCCCTATCAAACCAGCCCTGGTTTGCCCTGGTGCCAGCTTGGGTCTGGGAGGCATCCTGCGTATCGCGGATTTTCAGGAGCCAGCCGGCTACTCCGGGGCACAGGCCCCCAAACATAAACAACGGGCCTTTCCCTCTGAAACAAAACTCACCAGCCCCGGTCCTTGGTGGCAGATTGTGGGACTCCGTTGGCACTATCAAACCAGCCCGAGTTGGCACTGGTGCCAGCTTGGGTCTGGGAGGCATCCTGCGTATCGCGGATTTTCAGGAGCCAGCCGGCCACTCCGGGGCACAGGCCCCCAAAAGAAACAACGGGCCTTTCCCTCTGAAACAAAAGTCACCAGCCCCGGTCCTTGGTGGCAGATTGTGGGACTCCGTTGGCACTATCAAACCAGCCCGAGTTGGCACTGGTGCCAGCTTGGGTCTGGGAGGCATCCTGCGTATCGCGGATTTTCAGGAGCCAGCCGGCCACTCGGGGCACAGGCCCCCAAACATAAACAACGGGCCTTTCCCTCTGAAACAAAACTCACCAGCCCCGGTCCTTGATGGCAGATTGTGGGACTCCGTTGGCACTATCAAACCAGCCCGAGTTGGCACTGGTGCCAGCTTGGGTCTGAGAGGCATCCTGCGTATCGCGGATTTTCAGGAGCCAGCCGGCCACTCCGGGGCACAGGCCCCCAAACATAAACAACGGGCCTTTCCCTCTGAAATAAAACTCACCAGCCCCGGTCCTTGGTGGCAGATTGTTGGACTCCGTTGGCACTATAACAAGCGGATTTTCAGGAGCCAGCCCGGCCACTCCCGGGCACAGGCCCCAAACATAAACAACGGGCCTTTCCCTCTGAAACAAAACTCACCAGCCCCGGTCCTTGGTGGCAGATTGTGGGACTCCGTTGGCACTATCAAACCAGCCCAAGTTGGCACTGGTGCCAGCTTGGGTCTGGGAGGCATCCTGCGTATCGCGGATTTTCAGGAGCCAGCCGGCCACTCCGGGGCACAGGCCCCCAAACATAAACAACGGGCCTTTCCCTCTGAAACAAAACTCACCAGCCCCGGTCCTTGGTGGCAGATTGTGGGACTCCGTTGGCACTATCAAACCAGCCCGAGTTGGCACTGGTGCCAGCTTGGGTCTGGGAGGCATCCTGCGTATCGCGGATTTTCAGGAGCCAGCCGGCCACTCCGGGGCACAGGCCCCCAAACATAAACAACGGGCCTTTCCCTCTGAAACAAAAGTCACCAGCCCCGGTCCTTGGTGGCAGATTGTGGGACTCCGTTGGCACTATCAAACCAGCCCGAGTTGGCACTGGTGCCAGCTTGGGTCTGGGAGGCATCCTGCGTATCGCGGATTTTCAGGAGCCAGGCCGGCCACTCCGGGGCACAGGCCCCCAAACATAAACAACGGGCCTTTCCCTCTGAAACAAAACTCACCAGCCCCGGTCCTTGGTGGCAGATTGTGGGACTCCGTTGGCACTATCAAACCAGCCCGAGTTGGCACTGGTGCCAGCTTGGGTCTGGGAGGCATCCTGCGTATCGCGGATTTTCAGGAGCCAGCCGGCCACTCCGGGGCACAGGCCCCCAAACATAAACAACGGGCCTTTCCCTCTGAAACAAAACTCACCAGCCCCGGTCCTTGGTGGCAGATTGTGGGACTCCGTTGGCACTATCAAACCAGCCCGAGTTGGCACTGGTGCCAGCTTGGGTCTGGGAGGCATCCTGCGTATCGCGGATTTTCAGGAGCCAGGCGGCCACTCCGGGGCACAGGCCCCCAAACATAAACAACGGGCCTTTCCCTCTGAAACAAAACTCACCAGCCCCGGTCCTTGGTGGCAGATTGTGGGACTCCGTTGGCACTATCAAACCAGCCCGAGTTGGCACTGGTGCCAGCTTGGGTCTGGGAGGCATCCTGCGTATCGCGGATTTTCAGGAGCCAGCCCGGCCACTCCGGGGCACAGGCCCCCAAACATAAACAACGGGCCTTTCCCTCTGAAACAAAACTCACCAGCCCCGGTCCTTGGTGGCAGATTGTGGGACTCCGTTGGCACTATCAAACCAGCCCGAGTTGGCACTGGTGCCAGCTTGGGTCTGGGAGGCATCCTGCGTATCGCGGATTTTTCAGGAGCCAGCCGGCCACTCCGGGCACAGGCCCCCAAACATAAACAACGGGCCTTTCCCTCTGAAACAAAACTCACCAGCCCCGGTCCTTGGTGGCAGATTGTGGGACTCCGTTGGCACTATCAAACCAGCCCGAGTTGGCACTGGTGCCAGCTTGGGTCTGGGAGGCATCCTGCGTATCGCGGATTTTCAGGAGCCAGGCCGGCCACTCCGGGGCACAGGCCCCAAACATAAACAACGGGCCTTTCCCTCTGAAACAAAACTCACCAGCCCCGGTCCTTGGTGGCAGATTGTGGGACTCCGTTGGCACTATCAAACCAGCCCGAGTTGGCACTGGTGCCAGCTTGGGTCTGGGAGGCATCCTGCGTATCGCGGATTTTCAGGAGCCAGCCGGCCACTCCGGGGCACAGGCCCCCAAACATAAACAACGGGCCTTTCCCTCTGAAACAAAAGTCACCAGCCCCGGTCCTTGGTGGCAGATTGTGGGACTCCGTTGGCACTATCAAACCAGCCCGAGTTGGCACTGGTGCCAGCTTGGGTCTGGGAGGCATCCTGCGGTATCGCGGATTTTCAGGAGCCAGCCCGGCCACTCCGGGGCACAGGCCCCCAAACATAAACAACGGGCCTTTCCCTCTGAAACAAAACTCACCAGCCCCGGTCCTTGGTGGCAGATTGTGGGACTCCGTTGGCACTATCAAACCAGCCCGAGTTGGCACTGGTGCCAGCTTGGGTCTGGGAGGCATCCTGCGTATCGCGGATTTTCAGGAGCCAGCCGGCCACTCCGGGGCACAGGCCCCAAACATAAACAACGGGCCTTTCCCTCTGAAACAAAAGTCACCAGCCCCGGTCCTTGGTGGCAGATTGTGGGACTCCGTTGGCACTATCAAACCAGCCCGAGTTGGCACTGGTGCCAGCTTGGGTCTGGGAGGCATCCTGCGTATCGCGGATTTTCAGGAGCCAGGCCGGCCACTCCGGGGCACAGGCCCCAAACATAAACAACGGGCCTTTCCCTCTGAAACAAAACTCACCAGCCCCGGTCCTTGGTGGCAGATTGTGGGACTCCGTTGGCACTATCAAACCAGCCCGAGTTGGCACTGGTGCCAGCTTGGGTCTGGGAGGCATCCTGCGTATCCGCGGATTTTCAGGAGCCAAGCCGGCCACTCCGGGGCACAGGCCCCAAACATAAACAACGGGCCTTTCCCTCTGAAACAAAACTCACCAGCCCCGGTCCTTGGTGGCAGATTGTGGGACTCCGTTGGCACTATCAAACCAGCCCGAGTTGGCACTGGTGCCAGCTTGGGTCTGGGAGGCATCCTGCGTATGCGCGGATTTTCAGGAGCCAGGCCGGCCACTCCGGGGCACAGGCCCCAAACATAAACAACGGGCCTTTCCCTCTGAAACAAAACTCACCAGCCCCGGTCCTTGGTGGCAGATTGTGGGACTCCGTTGGCACTATCAAACCAGCCCGAGTTGGCACTGGTGCCAGCTTGGGTCTGGGAGGCATCCTGCGTATCGCGGATTTTCAGGAGCCAGCCCGGCCACTCCGGGGCACAGGCCCCAAACATAAACAACGGGCCTTTCCCTCTGAAACAAAACTCACCAGCCCCGGTCCTTGGTGGCAGATTGTGGGACTCCGTTGGCACTATCAAACCAGCCCGAGTTGGCACTGGTGCCAGCTTGGGTCTGGGAGGCATCCTGCGTATCGCGGATTTTCAGGAGCCAGCCCGGCCACTCCGGGGCACAGGCCCCAAACATAAACAACGGGCCTTTCCCTCTGAAAACAAAACTCACCAGCCCCGGTCCTTGGTGGCAGATTGTGGGACTCCGTTGGCACTATCAAACCAGCCCGAGTTGGCACTGGTGCCAGCTTGGGTCTGGGAGGCATCCTGCGTATCGCGGATTTTTCAGGAGCCAGCCGGCCACTCCGGGGCACAGGCCCCAAACATAAACAACGGGCCTTTCCCTCTGAAACAAAACTCACCAGCCCCGGTCCTTGGTGGCAGATTGTGGGACTCCGTTGGCACTATCAAACCAGCCCGAGTTGGCACTGGTGCCAGCTTGGGTCTGGGAGCGCATCCTGCGTATCGCGGATTTTCAGGAGCCAGCCGGCCACTCCGGGGCACAGGCCCCAAACATAAACAACGGGCCTTTCCCTCTGAAACAAAACTCACCAGCCCCGGTCCTTGGTGGCAGATTGTGGGACTCCGTTGGCACTATCAAACCAGCCCGAGTTGGCACTGGTGCCAGCTTGGGTCTGGGAGGCATCCTGCGTATCGCGGATTTTCAGGAGCCAGCCGGCCACTCCGGGGCACAGGCCCCAAACATAAACAACGGGCCTTTCCCTCTGAAACAAAAGTCACCAGCCCCGGTCCTTGGTGGCAGATTGTGGGACTCCGTTGGCACTATCAAACCAGCCCGAGTTGGCACTGGTGCCAGCTTGGGTCTGGGAGGCATCCTGCGTATCGCGGATTTTTCAGGAGCCAGCCCGGCCACTCCGGGGCACAGGCCCCAAACATAAACAACGGGCCTTTCCCTCTGAAACAAAAGTCACCAGCCCCGGTCCTTGATGGCAGATTGTGGGACTCCGTTGGCACTATCAAACCAGCCCGAGTTGGCACTGGTGCCAGCTTGGGTCTGGGAGCGCATCCTGCGTATCGCGGATTTTCAGGAGCCAAGCCGGCCACTCCGGGGCACATGGCCCCAAACATAAACAACGGGCCTTTCCCTCTGAAACAAAACTCACCAGCCCCGGTCCTTGGTGGCAGATTGTGGGACTCCGTTGGCACTATCAAACCAGCCCGAGTTGGCACTGGTGCCAGCTTGGGTCTGGGAGGCATCCTGCGTATCGCGGATTTTTCAGGAGCCAGCCGGCCACTCCCGGGCATAGGCCCCAAACATAAACAACGGGCCTTTCCCTCTGAAACAAAACTCACCAGCCCCGGTCCTTGGTGGCAGATTGTGGGACTCCGTTGGCACTATCAAACCAGCCCGAGTTGGCACTGGTGCCAGCTTGGGTCTGGGAGCGCATCCTGCGTATCGCGGATTTTCAGGAGCCAAGCCGGCCACTCCGGGGCATAGGCCCCAAACATAAACAACGGGCCTTTCCCTCTGAAACAAAAGTCACCAGCCCCGGTCCTTGGTGGCAGATTGTGGGACTCCGTTGGCACTATCAAACCAGCCCGAGTTGGCACTGGTGCCAGCTTGGGTCTGGGAGGCATCCTGCGTGTATCGCGGATTTTCAGGAGCCAAGCCGGCCACTCCGGGGCAAAGGCCCCAAACATAAACAAGCGGGCCTTTCCCTCTGAAACAAAAGTCACCAGCCCCGGTCCTTGGTGGCAGATTGTGGGACTCCGTTGGCACTATCAAACCAGCCCGAGTTGGCACTGGTGCCAGCTTGGGTCTGGGAGGCATCCTGCGTATCGCGGATTTTTCAGGAGCCAAGCCGGCCACTCCGGGGCATAGGCCCCAAACATAAACAACGGGCCTTTCCCTCTGAAACAAAAGTCACCAGCCCCGGTCCTTGATGGCAGATTGTGGGACTCCGTTGGCACTATCAAACCAGCCCGAGTTGGCACTGGTGCCAGCTTGGGTCTGGGAAGCGCATCCTGCGTATCGCGGATTTTCAGGAGCCAGCCGGCCACTCCGGGGCATAGGCCCCAAACATAAACAACAGGCCTTTCCCTCTGAAACAAAAGTCACCAGCCCCGGTCCTTGGTGGCAGATTGTGGGACTCCGTTGGCACTATCAAACCAGCCCGAGTTGGCACTGGTGCCAGCTTAGGTCTGGGAGGCATCCTGCGTGATGCGGATTTTCAGGAGCCAGCCGGCCACTCCGGGCCACAGGCCCCAAACATAAACAGCGGGCCTTTCCCTCTGAAACAAAACTCACCAGCCCCGGTCCTTGGTGGCAGATTGTGGGACTCCGTTGGCACTATCAAACCAGCCCGAGTTGGCACTGGTGCCAGCTTAGGTCTGGGAGGCATCCTGCGTATATCGCGGATTTTCAGGAGCCAAGCCGGCCACTCCGGGCCACAGGCCCCAAACATAAACAACGGGCCTTTCCCTCTGAAACAAAACTCACCAGCCCCGGTCCTTGATGGCAGATTGTGGGACTCCGTTGGCACTATCAAACCAGCCCGAGTTGGCACTGGTGCCAGCTTAGGTCTGGGAGGCATCCTGCGTATCGCGGATTTTTCAGGAGCCAAGCCGGCCACTCCGGGGCACAGGCCCCAAACATAAACAACGGGCCTTTCCCTCTGAAACAAAACTCACCAGCCCCGGTCCTTGATGGCAGATTGTGGGACTCCGTTGGCACTATCAAACCAGCCCGAGTTGGCACTGGTGCCAGCTTGGGTCTGGGAGGCATCCTGCGTATCGCCGGTTTTCAGGAGCCAAGCCGGCCACTCCGGGGCATATGGCCCCAAACATAAACAACGGGCCTTTCCCTCTGAAACAAAAGTCACCAGCCCCGGTCCTTGGTGGCAGATTGTGGGACTCCGTTGGCACTATCAAACCAGCCCGAGTTGGCACTGGTGCCAGCGCAGGTCTGGGAGGCATCCTGCGTATCGCGCGGTTTTTCAGGAGCCAAGCCGGCCACTCCGGGGCACAGGCCCCAAACATAAACAACGGGCCTTTCCCTCTGAAACAAAAGTCACCAGCCCCGGTCCTTGATGGCAGATTGTGGGACTCCGTTGGCACTATCAAACCAGCCCGAGTTGGCACTGGTGCCAGCTTAGGTCTGGGAAGGCATCCTGCGTATGTCGCGGATTTTTCAGGAGCCAAGCCGGCCACTCCGGGGCATAGGCCCCAAACATAAACAACGGGCCTTTCCCTCTGAAACAAAAGTCACCAGCCCCGGTCCTTGATGGCAGATTGTGGGACTCCGTTGGCACTATCAAACCAGCCCGAGTTGGCACTGGTGCCAGCTTGGGTCTGGGAAGGCATCCTGCGTATCGCGGATTTTCAGGAGCCAAGCCGGCCACTCTCGGGCCTATGGCCCCAAACATAAACAACGGGCCTTTCCCTCTGAAACAAAAGTCACCAGCCCCGGTCCTTGGTGGCAGATTGTGGGACTCCGTTGGCACTATCAAACCAGCCCGAGTTGGCACTGGTGCCAGCTTGGGTCTGGGAGGCATCCTGCGTATCAGCGGTTTTCAGGAGCCAAGCCGGCCACTCCGGGGCTATGGCCCCAAACATAAACAACGGGCCTTTCCCTCTGAAACAAAACTCACCAGCCCCGGTCCTTGGTGGCAGATTGTGGGACTCCGTTGGCACTATCAAACCAGCCCGAGTTGGCACTGGTGCCAGCTTGGGTCTGGGAGGCATCCTGCGTATGCGCGGATTTTTCAGGAGCCAGCCCGGCCACTCCGGGGCATAGGCCCCAAACATAAACAACGGGCCTTTCCCTCTGAAACAAAAGTCACCAGCCCCGGTCCTTGATGGCAGATTGTGGGACTCCGTTGGCACTATCAAACCAGCCCGAGTTGGCACTGGTGCCAGCTTGGGTCTGGGAGGCATCCTGCGTATCGCGGATTTTCAGGAGCCAAGCCGGCCACTCCGGGGCATAGGCCCCAAACATAAACAACGGGCCTTTCCCTCTGAAACAAAAGTCACCAGCCCCGGTCCTTGATGGCAGATTGTGGGACTCCGTTGGCACTATCAAACCAGCCCGAGTTGGCACTGGTGCCAGCTTGGGTCTGGGAGGCATCCTGCGTATCGCGGATTTTTCAGGAGCCAAGCCGGCCACTCGGGGCACAGGCCCCAAACATAAACAACGGGCCTTTCCCTCTGAAACAAAAGTCACCAGCCCCGGTCCTTGGTGGCAGATTGTGGGACTCCGTTGGCACTATCAAACCAGCCCGAGTTGGCACTGGTGCCAGCTTGGGTCTGGGAAGGCATCCTGCGTATCGCGGATTTTCAGGAGCCAGCCCGGCCACTCCGGGGCATAGGCCCCAAACATAAACAACGGGCCTTTCCCTCTGAAACAAAAGTCACCAGCCCCGGTCCTTGGTGGCAGATTGTGGGACTCCGTTGGCACTATCAAACCAGCCCGAGTTGGCACTGGTGCCAGCTTGGGTCTGGGGAGGCATCCTGCGTATCGCGGATTTTTCAGGAGCCAAGCCGGCCACTCGGGCATATGGCCCCAAACATAAACAACGGGCCTTTCCCTCTGAAACAAAAGTCACCAGCCCCGGTCCTTGATGGCAGATTGTGGGACTCCGTTGGCAC
This sequence comes from Camarhynchus parvulus, assembly GCF_901933205.1. NCBI lineage: Eukaryota > Metazoa > Chordata > Aves > Passeriformes > Thraupidae > Camarhynchus > Camarhynchus parvulus. The sequence continues at coordinate 29,523 of NW_022148064.1, forward strand.
TATCAAACCAGCCCGAGTTGGCACTGGTGCCAGCTTAGGTCTGGGGAGGCATCCTGCGTATCGGCGATTTTCAGGAGCCAACCGGCCACTCCGGGGCATAGGCCCCAAACATAAACAACGGGCCTTTCCCTCTGAAACAAAAGTCACCAGCCCCGGTCCTTGGTGGCAAATTGTGGGACTCCGTTGGCACTATCAAACCAGCCCGAGTTGGCACTGGTGCCAGCTTAGGTCTGGGAGGCATCCTGCGTATCGCGGTTTTTCAGGAGCCAGCCCGGCCACTCCGGGCTCTATCGGGCTAAACATAAACAACGGGCCTTTCCCTCTGAAACAAAAGTCACCAGCCCCGGTCCTTGATGGCAGATTGTGGGACTCCGTTGGCACTATCAAACCAGCCCGAGTTGGCACTGGTGCCAGCTTAGGTCTGGGAAAGGCATCCTGCGTATCGCGGTTTTCAGGAGCCAAGCCGGCCACTCCGGGGCACAGGCCCCAAACATAAACAGCGGGCCTTTCCCTCTGAAACAAAAGTCACCAGCCCCGGTCCTTGATGGCAGATTGTGTGGGACTCCGTTGGCACTATCAAACCAGCCCGAGTTGGCACTGGTGCCAGCTTAGGTCTGGGAGGCATCCTGCGTGTATCGCGGATTTTCAGGAGCCAACCCGGCCACTCCGGGCCTATAGGCCCCAAACATAAACAACGGGCCTTTTCCTCTGAAACAAAAGTCACCAGCCCCGGTCCTTGATGGCAGATTGTGGGACTCCGTTGGCACTATCAAAACCAGCCCGAGTTGGCACTGGTGCCAGCTTGGGTCTGGGAGAGGCATCCTGCGTATCACCTGATTTTCAGGAGCCAGCCGGCCACTCCGGGGCATATGGCCCCCAAAACATAAACAACGGGCCTTTCCCTCTGAAACAAAAGTCACCAGCCCCGGTCCTTGGTGGCAGATTGTGTGGGACTCCGTTGGCACTATCAAACCAGCCCGAGTTGGCACTGGTGCCAGCTTGGGTCTGGGAGGCATCCTGCGTATTAGCCCAGTTTTCAGGAGCCAGCCCGGCCACTCCGGGGCATAGGCCCCAAACATAAAACAACGGGCCTTTCCCTCTGAAACAAAACTCACCAGCCCCGGTCCTTGATGGCAGATTGTGTGGGACTCCGTTGGCACTATCAAACCAGCCCGAGTTGGCACTGGTGCGCAGGGGTCTGGGAGGCATCCTGCATATCGCGGTTTTCAGGAGCCAAGCCGGCCACTCCGGGGCATAGGCCCCAAAAATAAACAACGGGCCTTTCCCTCTGAAACAAAAACTCACCAGCCCCGGTCTTTGATGGCAGATTGTGGGACTCCGTTGGCACTATCAAACCAGCCCGAGTTGGCACTGGTGCCAGCTTAGGTCTGGGAGGCATCCTGCGTTCGCGATTTTCAGGAGCCAGCCGGCCACTCCGGGGCATAGGCCCCAAACATAAACAGCGGGCCTTTCCCTCTGAAACAAAACTCTACCAGCCCCGGTCCTTGATGGCAGATTGTGGGACTCCGTTGGCACTATCAAACCAGCCCGAGTTGGCACTGGTGCCAGCTTGGGTCTGGGAAGGCATCCTGCGTATCGCGGATTTTCAGGAGCCAGCCGGCCACTCGGGGCATAGGCCCCAAACATAAACAACGGGCCTTTCCCTCTGAAACAAAAGTCACCAGCCCCGGTCCTTGATGGCAGATTGTGGGACTCCGTTGGCACTATCAAACCAGCCCGAGTTGGCACTGGTGCCAGCTTGGGTCTGGGAAGGCATCCTGCGTATCGCGGATTTTCAGGAGCCAAGCCGGCCACTCCGGGGCATAGGCCCCCAAACATAAACAACGGGCCTTTCCCTCTGAAACAAAAGTCACCAGCCCCGGTCCTTGGTGGCAGATTGTGGGACTCCGTTGGCACTATCAAACCAGCCCGAGTTGGCACTGGTGCCAGCTTGGGTCTGGGAGGCATCCTGCGTATCGCGGATTTTCAGGAGCCAAGCCGGCCACTCGGGGCATAGGCCCCAAACATAAACAACGGGCCTTTCCCTCTGAAACAAAACTCACCAGCCCCGGTCCTTGGTGGCAGATTGTGGGACTCCGTTGGCACTATCAAACCAGCCCGAGTTGGCACTGGTGCCAGCTTGGGTCTGGGAGGCATCCTGCGTATCGCGGATTTTCAGGAGCCAGCCGGCCACTCCGGGGCATAGGCCCCAAACATAAACAACGGGCCTTTCCCTCTGAAACAAAAGTCACCAGCCCCGGTCCTTGGTGGCAGATTGTGGGACTCCGTTGGCACTATCAAACCAGCCCGAGTTGGCACTGGTGCCAGCTTGGGTCTGGGGAGGCATCCTGCGTATCAGCGGATTTTCAGGAGCCAAGCCGGCCACTCCGGGGCATAGGCCCCAAACATAAACAACGGGCCTTTCCCTCTGAAACAAAACTCACCAGCCCCGGTCCTTGGTGGCAGATTGTGGGACTCCGTTGGCACTATCAAACCAGCCCGAGTTGGCACTGGTGCCAGCTTGGGTCTGGGAGGCATCCTGCGTATCGCGGATTTTCAGGAGCCAAGCCGGCCACTCCGGGGCATAGGCCCCAAACATAAACAACGGGCCTTTCCCTCTGAAACAAAACTCACCAGCCCCGGTCCTTGGTGGCAGATTGTGGGACTCCGTTGGCACTATCAAACCAGCCCGAGTTGGCACTGGTGCCAGCTTGGGTCTGGGGAGGCATCCTGCGTATCGCGGATTTTTCAGGAGCCAAGCCGGCCACTCCGGGGCATAGGCCCCAAACATAAACAACGGGCCTTTCCCTCTGAAACAAAAGTCACCAGCCCCGGTCCTTGGTGGCAGATTGTGGGACTCCGTTGGCACTATCAAACCAGCCCGAGTTGGCACTGGTGCCAGCTTGGGTCTGGGAGGCATCCTGCGTATCGCGGATTTTCAGGAGCCAAGCCGGCCACTCCGGGGCATAGGCCCCAAACATAAACAACGGGCCTTTCCCTCTGAAACAAAAGTCACCAGCCCCGGTCCTTGGTGGCAGATTGTGGGACTCCGTTGGCACTATCAAACCAGCCCGAGTTGGCACTGGTGCCAGCTTGGGTCTGGGAGCGCATCCTGCGTATCGCGGATTTTCAGGAGCCAGCCGGCCACTCGGGCACAGGGCCCCAAACATAAACAACGGGCCTTTCCCTCTGAAACAAAACTCACCAGCCCCGGTCCTTGGTGGCAGATTGTGGGACTCCGTTGGCACTATCAAACCAGCCCGAGTTGGCACTGGTGCCAGCTTGGGTCTGGGAGGCATCCTGCGTATGGCGGATTTTTCAGGAGCCAAGCCGGCCACTCCGGGGCACAGGCCCCAAACATAAACAACGGGCCTTTCCCTCTGAAACAAAACTCACCACGGCCGGTCCTTGGTGGCAGATTGTGGGACTCCGTTGGCACTATCAAACCAGCCCGAGTTGGCACTGGTGCCAGCTTAGGTCTGGGACATCCTGCGTACGCGGATTTTTCAGGAGCCAAGCCGGCCACTCCGGGGGCGGGCCCCAAACATAAACAACGGGCCTTTCCCTCTGAAACAAAACTCACCAGCCCCGGTCCTTGGTGGCAGATTGTGGGACTCCGTTGGCACTATCAAACCAGCCCGAGTTGGCACTGGTGCCAGCTTGGGTCTGGGAGGCATCCTGCGTATCGCGGATTTTCAGGAGCCAGCCCGGCCACTCGGGCATATGGCCCCAAACATAAACAACGGGCCTTTCCCTCTGAAACAAAAGTCACCAGCCCCGGTCCTTGGTGGCAGATTGTGGGACTCCGTTGGCACTATCAAACCAGCCCGAGTTGGCACTGGTGCCAGCTTGGGTCTGGGAGGCATCCTGCGTATCGCGGATTTTTCAGGAGCCAGCCGGCCACTCCGGGGCATAGGCCCCAAACATAAACAACGGGCCTTTCCCTCTGAAACAAAAGTCACCAGCCCCGGTCCTTGGTGGCAGATTGTGGGACTCCGTTGGCACTATCAAACCAGCCCGAGTTGGCACTGGTGCCAGCTTGGGTCTGGGAGGCATCCTGCGTATCGCGGATTTTCAGGAGCCAAGCCGGCCACTCCGGGGCATAGGCCCCAAACATAAACAACGGGCCTTTCCCTCTGAAACAAAACTCACCAGCCCCGGTCCTTGGTGGCAGATTGTGGGACTCCGTTGGCACTATCAAACCAGCCCGAGTTGGCACTGGTGCCAGCTTAGGTCTGGGAGGCATCCTGCGTATCGCGGATTTTTCAGGAGCCAAGCCGGCCACTCCGGGGCACAGGCCCCAAACATAAACAACGGGCCTTTCCCTCTGAAACAAAAGTCACCAGCCCCGGTCCTTGGTGGCAGATTGTGGGACTCCGTTGGCACTATCAAACCAGCCCGAGTTGGCACTGGTGCCAGCTTAGGTCTGGGAGGCATCCTGCGTATCGCGGATTTTCAGGAGCCAGCCCGGCCACTCCGGGGCACAGGCCCCAAACATAAACAACGGGCCTTTCCCTCTGAAACAAAAGTCACCAGCCCCGGTCCTTGATGGCAGATTGTGGGACTCCGTTGGCACTATCAAACCAGCCCGAGTTGGCACTGGTGCCAGCTTGGGTCTGGGAGGCATCCTGCGTATCGCGGATTTTTCAGGAGCCAGCCCGGCCACTCCGGGGCATAGGCCCCAAACATAAACAACGGGCCTTTCCCTCTGAAACAAAACTCACCAGCCCCGGTCCTTGATGGCAGATTGTGGGACTCCGTTGGCACTATCAAACCAGCCCGAGTTGGCACTGGTGCCAGCTTGGGTCTGGGAGGCATCCTGCGTATCGCGGTTTTTCAGGAGCCAGACCCGGCCACTCCGGGGCACAGGCCCCAAACATAAACAACGGGCCTTTCCCTCTGAAACAAAAGTCACCAGCCCCGGTCCTTGGTGGCAGATTGTGGGACTCCGTTGGCACTATCAAACCAGCCCGAGTTGGCACTGGTGCCAGCTTGGGTCTGGGAGGCATCCTGCGTTATCGCGGATTTTCAGGAGCCAGCCCGGCCACTCGGGGCACAGGCCCCCAAACATAAACAACGGGCCTTTCCCTCTGAAACAAAACTCACCAGCCCCGGTCCTTGGTGGCAGATTGTGGGACTCCGTTGGCACTATCAAACCAGCCCGAGTTGGCACTGGTGCCAGCTTGGGTCTGGGAGGCATCCTGCGTATCGCGGATTTTCAGGAGCCAAGCCGGCCACTCCGGGCATAGGCCCCCAAACATAAACAACGGGCCTTTCCCTCTGAAACAAAAGTCACCAGCCCCGGTCCTTGGTGGCAGATTGTGGGACTCCGTTGGCACTATCAAACCAGCCCGAGTTGGCACTGGTGCCAGCTTGGGTCTGGGAGGCATCCTGCGTATCGCGGATTTTCAGGAGCCAACCCGGCCACTCCGGGGCACAGGCCCCAAACATAAACAACGGGCCTTTCCCTCTGAAACAAAACTCACCAGCCCCGGTCCTTGATGGCAGATTGTGGGACTCCGTTGGCACTATCAAACCAGCCCGAGTTGGCACTGGTGCCAGCTTGGGTCTGGGAGGCATCCTGCGTATCGCGGATTTTCAGGAGCCAAGCCGGCCACTCCGGGGCACAGGCCCCAAACATAAACAACGGGCCTTTCCCTCTGAAACAAAAGTCACCAGCCCCGGTCCTTGATGGCAGATTGTGGGACTCCGTTGGCACTATCAAACCAGCCCGAGTTGGCACTGGTGCCAGCTTAGGTCTGGGAGGCATCCTGCGTATCGCGGATTTTCAGGAGCCAGCCGGCCACACCGGGCACAGGCCCCAAACATAAACAACGGGCCTTTCCCTCTGAAACAAAACTCACCAGCCCCGGTCCTTGGTGGCAGATTGTGGGACTCCGTTGGCACTATCAAACCAGCCCGAGTTGGCACTGGTGCCAGCTTAGGTCTGGGAGGCATCCTGCGTATCGCGGATTTTCAGGAGCCAACCCGGCCACTCCGGGGCACAGGCCCCAAACATAAACAACGGGCCTTTCCCTCTGAAACAAAACTCACCAGCCCCGGTCCTTGATGGCAGATTGTGGGACTCCGTTGGCACTATCAAACCAGCCCGAGTTGGCACTGGTGCCAGCTTAGGTCTGGGAGGCATCCTACGTATCGCGGATTTTCAGGAGCCAAGCCGGCCACTCCGGGGCATAGGCCCCAAACATAAACAACGGGCCTTTCCCTCTGAAACAAAACTCACCAGCCCCGGTCCTTGATGGCAGATTGTGGGACTCCGTTGGCACTATCAAACCAGCCCGAGTTGGCACTGGTGCCAGCTTGGGTCTGGGAGGCATCCTGCGTATCGCGGATTTTCAGGAGCCAGCCGGCCACTCCGGGGCACAGGCCCCAAACATAAACAACGGGCCTTTCCCTCTGAAACAAAACTCACCAGCCCCGGTCCTTGATGGCAGATTGTGGGACTCCGTTGGCACTATCAAACCAGCCCGAGTTGGCACTGGTGCCAGCTTGGGTCTGGGAGGCATCCTGCGTATCGCGGATTTTCAGGAGCCAGCCCGGCCACTCGGGCACAGGCCCCCAAACATAAACAACGGGCCTTTCCCTCTGAAACAAAAGTCACCAGCCCCGGTGCTTGATGGCAGGTTGTGGGACTCCGTTGGCACTATCAAACCAGCCCGAGTTGGCACTGGTGCCAGCTTAGGTCAAGGAAGGGCATCCTGCGTATCGCGGATTTTTCAGGAGCCCCGCCGGCCACTCCGGGCACAGGCCAAACACCCGGGGGTACGGCGCCCCCAAACATAAACAACGGGCCTTTCCCTCTGAAACAAAAACTCACCAGCCCCGGTCCTTGGCGGCAGATTGTAGGACTCCGTTGGCACTATCAAACCAGGCCGAGTTGGCACTGGTGCCAGCTTGGGTCTGGGAGGCATCCTGCGTCTCGCGATTTTCAGGAGCCAGCCCGGCCACTCAGGGCCCAGGCCCCAAACATAAACAACGGGCCTTTGCCTCTGAAACAAAACTCACCAGCCCCGGTCCTTGGTGGCAGATTGTGGGACTCCGTTGGCACTATCAAACCAGCCCCGAGTTGGCACTGGTGCCAGCTTGGGTCTTAGGAGGCATCCTACGTGTCAGCGGATTTTCAGGAGCCAGCCGGCCACTCCGGGCACAGGCCCCAAACATAAACAACAGGCCTTTCCCTCTGAAACAAAAGTCACCAGCCCCGGTCCTTGATGGCGGATTGTGGGACTCCGTTGGCACTATCAAACCAGCCCGAGTTGGCACTGGTGCCAGCTTGGGTCTGGGGAGGCATCCTACGTATCGCGGATTTTCAGGAGCCAGACCGGCCACTCCAGGACACAGGCCCCAAACATAAACAACGGGCCTTTCCCTCTGAAACAAAACTCACCAGCCCCGGTCCTTGACGGCAGATTGTGGGACTCCGTTGGCACTATCAAACCAGCCCGAGTTGGCACTGGTGCCAGCTTAGGTCTGGGAAGGCATCCTGCGTATCAGCGGATTTTCAGGAGCCAAGCCGGCCACTCCGGGGCACAGGCCCCCAAACATAAACAACAGGCCTTTGCCTCTGAAACAAAAGTCACCAGCCCCGGTCCTTGACGGCAGATTGTGGGACTCCGTTGGCACTATCAAACCAGCCCGAGTTGGCACTGGTGCCAGCTGGGGGGGCCTGGGGGGGGGGGGGAGCAGGAGGTTGGGGGCGGGGTAGCTGATGAGCGGTTTTTCAGGAGCCAGCCCGGGCCACTCGGGGCACAGGCCCCAAACATAAACAACGGGCCTTTCCCTCTGAAACAAAAGCTCACCAGCCCCGGTCCTGGTGGCAGATTGGTGGGACTCCGTTGGCACTATCAAACCAGCCCGAGTTGGCACTGGTGCCAGCTTAGGTCTGGGAGGCATCCATACTTATCACTGATTTTGCAAGAGCCAGCCGGCCACTCCGGGCCTATGGGGCCCCCAAACATAAACAACGGGGCTTTCCCTCTGAAACAAAAGTCACCAGCCCCGGTCCTTGATGGCAGATTGTGGGAACTCCGTTGGCACTATCAAAACCAGCCCGAGTTGGCACTGGTGCCAGCTTAGGTCTGGGAAAGAGCATCCTGCGTGTCAGCGGATTTTCAGGAGCCACCCGCCACTCCAGGCATATGGCCCCCAAACATAAACAACGGGCCTTTCCCTCTGAAACAAAACTCACCAGCCCCGGTCCTTGATGGCAGAGGGTGGGACTCCGTTGGCACTATCAAACCAGCCCGAGTTGGCACTGGTGCCAGCAGGTCTGGGAGGCATCCTGCGTATGGCGGATTTTCAGGAGCCAACCCGGCCACTCCGGGGCACAGGCCCCCAAACATAAACAACGGGCCTTTCCCTCACAGGAACAAAAGTCACCAGCCCCGGTCCTTGATGGCAGATTGTGGGACTCCGTCGGCGCTATCAAACCAGCCCGAGTTGGCACTGGTGCCAGCTTGGTCTAGGAGGCATCACTGCGTATCCCGGATTTTCAGGAGCCAGCCCGGCCACTCCGGGCCCAGGCCCCAAACACAAACAGCGGGCCTTTCCCTCTGAAACAAAACTCACCAGCCCCGGTCACTTGACGGCAGATTGTGGGACTCCGTTGGCACTATCAAACCAGCCCGAGTTGGCACTGGTGCCAGCTTGGGTCTGGGAGGCATCCTGCGTGATCGCGGATTTTCAGGAGCCAGCCCGGCCACTCCGGGGCACAGGCCCCAAACAAACAACGGGCCTTTCCCTCTGAAACAAAACTCACCAGCCCCGGTCCTTGACGGCAGATTGTGGGACTCCGTTGGCACTATCAAACCAGCCCGAGTTGGCACTGGTGCCAGCTTGGGTCTGGGAGGCATCCTACGTATCACGGATTTTCAGGAGCCAGCCCGGCCACTCCGGGCACAGGCCCCAAACACAAACAACGGGCCTTTTCCCTCTGAAACAAAAGTCACCAGCCCCGGTCCTTGGTGGCAGATTGTAGGACTCCGTTGGCACTATCAAACCAGCCCGAGTTGGCACTGGTGCCAGCTTAGGTCTGGGAGGCATCCTAGCGTATCACGGATTTTCAGGAGCCAGGCGAGCCACTCCGGGCACAGGCCCCAAACCTAAACAACGGGCCTTTCCCTCTGAAACAAAACTCACCAGCCCCGGTCCTTGGTGGCAGATTGTGGGACTCCGTTGGCACTATCAAACCAGCCCGAGTTGGCACTGGTGCCAGCTTAGGTCTGGGAGGCATCCTGCGTATCCGCGGATTTTCAGGAGCCAACCCGGCCACTCCGGGCACAGGCCCCAAACATAAACAACGGGCCTTTCCCTCTGAAACAAAACTCACCAGCCCCGGTCCTTGATGGCGGCAGATTGTGGGACTCCGTTGGCACTATCAAACCAGCCCGAGTTGGCACTGGTGCCAGCTTGGGTCTAGGAGGCATCCTGCGTATCGCGGATTTTCAGGAGCCAACCCGGCCACTCCGGCGCACAGGCCCCAAACATAAACAACGGGCCTTTCCCTCTGAAACAAAAGTCACCAGCCCCGGTCCTTGATGGCCGGTTGTGGGACTCCGTTGGCACTATCAAACCAGCCCGAGTTGGCACTGGTGCCAGCAGGTCTGGGAGGCATCCTACGTATCGCGGATTTTCAGGAGCCAGGCCGGCCACTCCGGGGCACAGGCCCCCCAAACATAAACAACGGGCCTTTCCCTCTGAAACAAAACTCACCAGCCCCGGTCCTTGATGGCAGATTGTGGGACTCCGTTGGCACTATCAAACCAGCCCGAGTTGGCACTGGTGCCAGCTTAGGTCTGGGAGGCATCCTACGTATCAGCGGATTTTTCAGGAGCCAGCCCGGCCACTCCGGGGCACAGGCCCCCAAACATAAACAACGGGCCTTTCCCTCTGAAACAAAACTCACCAGCCCCGGTCCTTGATGGCAGATTGTGGGACTCCGTTGGCACTATCAAACCAGCCGAGTTGGCACTGGTGCCAGCAGGTCTGGGAGGCGCATCCTGCGTATCGCGCGGATTTTCAGGAGCCAACCCGGCCACTCCGGGCACAGGCCCCCAAACATAAACAACGGGCCTTTCCCTCTGAAACAAAACTCACCAGCCCCGGTCCTTGATGGCAGATTGTGGGACTCCGTTGGCACTATCAAACCAGCCCGAGTTGGCACTGGTGCCAGCTTAGGTCTGGGAGGCATCCTGCGTATCGCGGATTTTCAGGAGCCAGCCGGCCACTCCGGGGCACAGGCCCCAAACATAAACAACGGGCCTTTCCCTCTGAAACAAAACTCACCAGCCCCGGTCCTTGATGGCAGATTGTGGGACTCCGTTGGCACTATCAAACCAGCCCGAGTTGGCACTGGTGCCAGCTTAGGTCTGGGGAGGCATCCTGCGTATCAGCCGATTTTCAGGAGCCAGCCCGGCCACTCGGGCCTACAGGCCCCAAACATAAACAACGGGCCTTTCCCTCTGAAACAAAACTCACCAGCCCCGGTCCTTGATGGCAGATTGTGGGACTCCGTTGGCACTATCAAACCAGCCCGAGTTGGCACTGGTGCCAGCTTGGGTCTGGGAGGCATCCTACGTATCAGCGGATTTTCAGGAGCCAACCCGGCCACTCCGGGGCTATAGGCCCCCAAACATAAACAACGGGCCTTTCCCTCTGAAACAAAACTCACCAGCCCCGGTCCTTGATGGCAGATTGTGGGACTCCGTTGGCACTATCAAACCAGCCCGAGTTGGCACTGGTGCCAGCTTGGGTCTGGGAGGCATCCTGCGTATCGCGGATTTTCAGGAGCCACCCGGCCACTCCAGGGCACAGGCCCCAAACATAAACAACGGGCCTTTTCCCTCTGAAACAAAACTCACCAGCCCCGGTCCTTGGTGGCAGATTGTGGGACTCCGTTGGCACTATCAAACCAGCCCGAGTTGGCACTGGTGCCAGCTTAGGTCTGGGAGGCATCCTGCGTATGCGCGGATTTTCAGGAGCCAAGCCGGCCACTCCGGGCATAGGCCCCCAAACATAAACAACGGGCCTTTCCCTCTGAAACAAAAGTCACCAGCCCCGGTCCTTGATGGCAGATTGTGGGACTCCGTTGGCACTATCAAACCAGCCCGAGTTGGCACTGGTGCCAGCTTAGGTCTGGGAGGCATCCTGCGTATCAGCGGATTTTCAGGAGCCAAGCCGGCCACTCCGGGCACAGGCCCCCAAGCATAAACAACGGGCCTTTCCCTCTGAAACAAAAGTCACCAGCCCCGGTCCTTGATGGCAGATTGTGGGACTCCGTTGGCACTATCAAACCAGCCCGAGTTGGCACTGGTGCCAGCTTAGGTCTGGGAGGCATCCTGCGTATCGCGATTTTTCAGGAGCCAGCCGGCCACTCCCGCGCTACAGGCCCCAAACACATAAACAACGGGCCTTTCCCTCTGAAACAAAAAGTCACCAGCCCCGGTCCTTGGTGGCAGGGTGTAGGACTCCGTTGGCACTATCAAACCAGCCCGAGTTGGCACTGGTGCCAGCTTAGGTCTGGGAGGCATCCTACGTATGCGGGGATTTTCAGGAGCCAACCGGCCACTCCGGGCACAGGCCCCAAACATAAACAACGGGCCTTTCCCTCTGAAACAAAACTCACCAGCCCCGGTCCTTGATGGCAGATTGTGGGACTCCGTTGGCACTATCAAACCAGCCCGAGTTGGCACTGGTGCCAGCTTGGGTCTGGGAGGCATCCTGCGTATCGCGGATTTTCAGGAGCCAGCCGGCCACTCGGGGCACAGGCCCCCAAACGTAAACAACGGGCCTTTCCCTCTGAAACAAAAGTCACCAGCCCCGGTCCTTGGTGGCAGATTGTGGGACTCCGTTGGCACTATCAAACCAGCCCAAGTTGGCACTGGTGCCAGCTTAGGTCTGGGGAGGCATCCTGCGTATCGCGGATTTTCAGGAGCCAACCGGCCACTCCGGGGCACATGCCCCAAACATAAACAACGGGCCTTTCCCTCTGAAACAAAACTCACCAGCCCCGGTCCTTGATGGCAGATTGGTGGGGACTCCGTTGGCACTATCAAACCAGCCCGAGTTGGCACTGGTGCCAGCTTGGGTCTGGGAGGCATCCTGCGTATCACGGATTTTCAGGAGCCAGCCCGGCCACTCCGGGCACATGGCCCCAAACATAAACAACGGGCCTTTCCCTCTGAAACAAAAACTCACCAGCCCCGGTCCTTGATGGCCGGGTGTAGGACTCCGTTGGCACTATCAAACCAGCCGAGTTGGCACTGGTGCCAGCTTAGGTCTGGGAGGCATCCTGCGTAGCGGTTTTTCAGGAGCCACCGGCCACTCCAGGGCACAGGCCCCAAACATAAACAACGGGCCTTTTCCCTCTGAAACAAAAACTCACCAGCCCCGGTCCTTGTGGCAGATTGTGGGACTCCGTTGGCACTATCAAACCAGCCCGAGTTGGCACTGGTGCCAGCTTGGGTCTGGGAGGCATCCTACGTATCAGCCGATTTTCAGGAGCCAACCGGCCACTCCGGGGCACAGGCCCCAAACATAAACAGCGGGCCTTTCCCTCTGAAACAAAAGTCACCAGACCCGGTCCTTGAGTGGCAGATTGTGGGACTCCGTTGGCACTATCAAACCAGCCCGAGTTGGCACTGGTGCCAGCTTGGGTCTGGGAGGCATCCTGCGTGTAACGGATTTTCAGGAGCCAGGCCGGCCACTCCGGGGCACAGGCCCCAAAACATAAACAACGGGCCTTTCCCTCTGAAACAAAACTCACCAGCCCCGGTCCTTGATAGCAGATTGTGGGACTCCGTTGGCACTATCAAACCAGCCCGAGTTGGCACTGGTGCCAGCTTAGGTCTGGGAGGCATCCTCGCGTATGAACCGATTTTCAGGAGCCAGCCGGCCACTCCGGGCATAGGCCCAAACATAAACAACGGGCCTTTCCCTCTGAAACAAAAGTCACCAGCCCCGGTCCTTGGTGGCAGATTGTGGGACTCCGTTGGCACTATCAAACCAGCCCGAGTTGGCACTGGTGCCAGCTTGGAGTCTGGGAGGCATCCTGCGTGGTGCGCGGATTTTCAGGAGCCAGCCCAGCCACTCCCGGGCACAGGCCCCCAAACATAAACCGCGGGCCTTTCCCTCTGAAACAAAAACTCACCAGCCCCGGTCGCTTGATGGCAGATTGTGGGACTCCGTTGGCACTATCAAACCAGCCCGAGTTGGCACTGGTGCCAGCTTCGGGTCTGGGAAGCATCCTACGTATCGCGGATTTTCAGGAAACCCGCCCGGGCACTCCGGGGCACAGCCCCCAAACTATAAACAACGGGCCTTTCCCTCTGAAACAAAAAACTCACCAGCCCCGGACGTTGTTGGCAGATTGTGGGACTCACGTTGGCACTATCAAACCAGCCCGAGTTGGCACTGGTGCCCAGCTTGGGTCTGGGAGGGCATCCTGCGTGTCGCTTTTTTTCAGGAGCCACCCGACCACTCAGGGTATAGGCCCCAAGCATAAACAACGGGCCTTTCCCTCTGAAACAAAACTCACCAGCCCCGGGCCTTGAATGGCAAATGGTGGGGACTCCGTTGGCACTATCAAACCAGCCCAAGTCTGCACTGGTGCCAGCTTGGTCTGGGAGGCATCCTGCTTGTATCGCACGATTTTCAGGAGCCACCCGGCCACTCCGGGGCACAGGCCCCAAACATAAACAACGGGCCTTTCCCTCTGAAACAAAAGACACCAGCCCCAGTCCTTGATATGGCCGATTGTGGAACTCTGGGTGGCTTTATCGACCAACCCGATTTGGCACTGGTGCCGCTTGGGTCTGGGAGGCATCCTAACGTATACTTCCCCGATTTTCAGGAGCCAGCCAGCCCTCGGGCCTATATTTAAACACTGGGCCTTTCCTCTGAAACAAAACTCACCAGCGGTCCTTGATGGCAGATTGTAGGACTCCGTTGGCGCTATCAAACCAGCCCGAGTTGGCACTGTGGGTGCCAGCTTTAGTCTGGGAGAAACATCCTAGCATTATCGCCCGATTTTCAGGAGCCAACCGGCCCCTCCGGGCCTATGGCCCCAAACACCTCCATGTGGGCCTTTCCCTCTGAAACCGGCCCTGCCAGCCCGGGTCCTTGATGGCAGATTGTGGGACTCCGTTGGCACTATCAAACCAGCCCGAGAGTGAAGCACTGGGTGCCAGCTTAGGTCTGGGAGGCATCTAAATGTCGCTGAATTTCAGGAGCCAGCCAGCCACTCCGGGACTATGGACCCCAAACATAACAGGCCTTTCCTCTGAAACAGAACTCCATAGCCCCGGTCCTTGGTAGCGGGTGTAAGGACTCCGTTGGCACTATCAAACCAGCCCAACTTAGCACTGGTGCCAACTTGGAGTCTGGGGAGAGCATCTGCGTATCGCCCGATTTTTCAGGAACCAGCCGGCCACTCCGGGCCTGGGACCCCAAAGCATAAACAACAGGCCTTTCCTCTGAAACAAAACTCCTGAACGGTCAATGATGGCAGATTGTGGGACTCCGTTGGCACTATCAAACCAGCCCGAGTTGGCACTGGTGCCAGCAAGGTCTGAGAGCATCCTAAATTATCGCCCGTTTTTTCAGGGAGCCAACCCGATACTCCGGGCCTATGGCCCCAAACATAAACAACGGGCCTTTTCCTCTGGAAACAAAACTCACCAGCGGTCCTTGATGGCAGATTGTGGGACTCCGTTGGCATATCAAAATAGCCCAAGTTGGCTGAAATGTTGCCCAGCTTGGGTCCTGAGGAAGCATCCTCACGTGTCGCCCGATTTTCCAGGAGCCAACCCGGCCACTCCGGGCCTATATTTAAACATAAACAACGGGCATTCCTCTGAAACAAAACTCACCAGCCCGGTCAGTAGCGGGTGTAGGACTCCGTTGGCACTATCAAACCAGCCCGAGTTGGCACTGAAACAACGGGCCTTTCCCTCAGAAACAAAAGTCACCAGCCAGTCCTTGATGGCAGATTGTGGGACTCCGCTGGCAGTATCAAACCAGCCCGAGTTGGCACTGGTGCCAGCTTGGAATCTAGGAGCTATCCCTGCGTATGCGGATTTCAGGAGCCAGCCGGCCACTCGGGCCTATGGCCCTATAAATATAAACAACGGGCCTTTCCCTCTGAAACAAAACTAACCAGCCTGGTCCTTGATGGCAGATTGTGGGACTTCGTTGGCACTATCGAGCCAGCCCGAGTTGCTTTTGGTGCCAGCTTAGGTCTAAGGAGAGCATCAAATGTAACGTTTTTCAGGAATAACCCGACCACTCCGGGCCTGTGGCCCCAAACATAAACAACGGGCCTTTCCCTCTGAAACAAAACTCACCAGCGGTCCTTGATGGCAGATTGTGGGACTCCGTTGGCACTATCAAATAGACCGAGTTGGCACTGGTGCCAGCGCGGGTCTGGGGAAGGCATCCCTGCGTATCATGGATTTTCTAGGGAGCCAGCCCGGCCACTCGGGGCACAGGCCCCAAACATAAACAACGGGCCTTTCCTCTGAAACAAAACGGCTAGCCCAGGACGCGATGGCAGATTGTGGGACTTCGTTGGCACTATCAAACCAACCCGAGTTGGCACTGGTACCAGCTTGGGTCACCAGGAAGGCATCCTGCGTATCGCCCAGTTTTCAGGAAACCAACCCGACCCACTCCGGGCCTATGGCCTAAACACAAACAACGGGCCTGTCCCTCAAGCGAGCAAAGTCACCAGCCCGGTCCTTGGTGGCAGATTGTGTGGGACTCCGTTGGCACTATCAAACCAGCCCGAGTTGGCACTGGTGCCAGCTTGGGTCTGGGAAGGCATCCTAGCATTATCGCAGATTTTCCAGAACCAGTCGATACTCGGGCACAGGCCCCAAACATAAACAACGGGCCTTTCCCTCTGAAACAAAACTCACCAGCGGTCTTGATGGCAGATTGTGGGACTCCGTTAACACTATCAAAAAACCGGCCCGAGTTGGCACTGGTGCCAGCTTGGGTCTGGGAGGCATCCTGCGTGTCATGGATTTTCAGAGGCCAACCGGCCGCTCAGGCTGACTAAACATAAACAGCGGGCCTTTCCCGCACCAGCCCCGGTCGCGTGGCAAGATTGTGGGACTCCGTTGGCACTATCAAACCAGCCAGTTGGCACTGGTGCCAGCACAGGTCTGGGAAGGCATCCTAGATATCAGCGGATTTTCGAGCCAACCCGGCCACGCCCGAGCACAGGCCCCAAACATAAACAACGGGCCTTTCCCGCTGAAACAAAGAGATCACCAAGACCGTTCCTTGATGGCAGATTGTGGGACTCCGTTGGCACTAGCAAACCAGCCCGAGTTGGCACTGGTGCCAGCAGGTCTGGGAAGAGCATCCCCTCACGTATCATGGATTTTTCAGAGCCAACCCGGCCACGCCGGGCCTATGGCCCCAGAAACAAGCGGGCCTGTCCCTCAGAAACAAAAGTCACCAGCCGGTCGCGGTGGCCGTTGTGCGACTCCGTTGGCACTATCAAACCAGCCCGAAATTGGCACTGGTGCCAACGGGTCTGGGAGGCATCCTGCATTATCAGTTTTCAGGAGCCAGTCCCGGCCCTCGGGCACAGGCCCCAAACATAAACAGCAGGCCCCTTTCCCTCTGAAACAAAAGTCACCAGCGGTCCTTGGTGGCAGATTGTGGGACTCTGTTGGCACTATCAAACCAGCCCGAGTTGGCTGGTGCCAGCAGGTCTGGGAGGAAGCATCCTACATGCCAGCGGATTTTTCAGGAGCCAGCCCGGCCTCCCGGGGCACAGGACTAGAAACATAAACAATGGGCGCTTTCCCTCTGAGCAAAAAGTCATCAGCCGTGTCCTTGGTAGCAGATTGTGGGAACCGTTGGCGCTATCAAACCAGCCCGAGTTGCTTTTGTGGTGCCAGCAGGTCTGGGAAACCATCCTGCGTATCAGCGGATTTTTCAGAGCCAGCCAGCCACTCAGGGGCCTATGGCCCCCAAACATAAACAACGGGCCTTTCCCTCTGGAAACAAAAGTCACCAGCCCCAGTCCTTGATGGCATATTGTAGGACTCTGTTGGCACTATCAAACCAGCCCGAGTTGGCACTGGCTTTTCCTCTGAAAAAACTCACCAGCCCCGGTCTTTGGTGGCAGAGATTGTGGGACCTGTTGGCACTATCAAACCAGCCCGAGTAGGCACTGGTGCCACCTTGCCCATGCAGGCATCCTGAAGTGATCGCGGATTTTCAGGAGCCAGTCGCCACTCAAGCACAGGCCCCCAAACATAAACAACGGGCCTTTCCCTCTGAAACAAAAGCCACCAGCCCCGGTCCTTGGTGGCAGATTGTGGGGACTCATACTGGCCCTATCAAAACCAGCCCTGAAGTTGGAACTTGGTGTACC
This sequence comes from Camarhynchus parvulus, assembly GCF_901933205.1. Lineage (NCBI taxonomy): Eukaryota > Metazoa > Chordata > Aves > Passeriformes > Thraupidae > Camarhynchus > Camarhynchus parvulus. The sequence continues at coordinate 46,933 of NW_022148064.1, forward strand.
AGCTTCTGTCCAAATGGGGAGGCATCCCATGGCTAGCGATCGCTGGATTTTCAGGGAGCCAGCCAAGCCACTCCGGGCACAGGCCCCCAAACAGAAACAACCGGCCTTTCCCTCTGAAACAAAACTCACCAGCCCCCGGTCCTTGGTGGCAGATTGTGGGACTCCATTAGCACTATCAAACCAGCCCTAGTTTGCCCTGGTGCCAGCTTGGGTCTGGGAGGCATCCTGCAATATCGCGGATTTTCAGGAGCCAGCCCGGCTACTCGGGGCACAGGCCCCAAACATAAACAACGGGCCTTTCCCCTCTGAAACAAAACTCACCAGCCCCGGTCCTTGGTGGCAGATTGTGGGACTCCGTTGGCACTATCAAACCAGCCCGAGTTGGCACTGGTGCCAGCTTGGGTCTGGGGAGGCATCCTGGTATCGCGGATTTTCAGGAGCCAGCCGGCCACTCCGGGGGCACAGGCCCCCAAACATAAACAACGGGCCTTTCCCTCTGAAACAAAAATCACCAGCCCCGGTCCTTGGGTGGCAGATTGCGGGACTCCGTTGGCACTATCAAACCAGCCCGAGTTGGCACTGGTGCCAGCTTGGGTCTGGGAGGCATCCTGCGTATCGCGGATTTTTCAGGGAGCCAGCCCGGCCACTCCGGGCACAGGCCCCAAACATAAACAACGGGCCTTTCCCTCTGAAACAAAACTCACCAGCCCCGGTCCTTGATGGCAGATTGTGGGACTCACGTTGGCACTATCAACCCAGCCCGAGTTGGCACTGGTGCCAGCTTGGGTCTGGGAGGCATCCTGCGTATCAGCGGATTTTCAGGAGCCAGCCGGCCACTCCGGGGCACAGGCCCCAAACATAAACAACGGGCCTTTCCCTCTGAAAAAAAAAGTCACCAGCCCCGGTCCTTGGTGGCAGATTGTGGGACTCCGTTGGCACTATCAAACCAGCCCCGAGTTGGCACTGGTGCCAGCTTGGGTCTGGGAGGCATCCTGCGTATCGCGGATTTTCAGGAGCCAGCCCGGCCACTCCGGGCACAGGCCCCACACATAAACAACGGGCCTTTCCCTCTGAAACAAAAAGTCACCAGCCCCGGTCCTTGGTGGCAGATTGTGGGACTCCGTTGGCACTATCAAACCAGCCCGAGTTGGCACTGGTGCCAGCTTGGGTCTGGGAGGCATCCTGCGTATCGGCGGATTTTCAGGAGCCAGCCGGCCACTCCGGGGCACAGGCCCCCAAACATAAACAACGGGCCTTTCCCTCTGAAACAAAACTCACCAGCCCGGTCCTTGATGGCAGATTGTGGGACTCCGTTGGCACTATCAAACCAGCCCGAGTTGGCACTGGTGCCAGCTTGGGTCTGGGAGGCATCCTGCGTATCGCGGATTTTCAGGAGCCAGCCCGGCCACTCCGGGCACAGGCCCCCAAACAAAAACAACGGGCCTTTCCTCTGAAACAAAAGTCACCAGCCCCGGTCCTTGGTGGCAGATTGTGGGACTCCGTTGGCACTATCAAACCAGCCCGAGTTTGCACTGGTGCCAGCTTGGGTCTGGGAGGCATCCTGCGTATCGCGGATTTTCAGGAGCCAGCCGGCCACTCCGGGGCTACAGGCCCCAAACATAAACAACGGGCCTTTCCCTCTGAAACAAAACTCACCAGCCCCGGTCCTTGGTGGCAGATTGTGGGACTCCGTTGGCACTATCAAACCAGCCCGAGTTGGCACTGGTGCCAGCTTGGGTCTGGGGAGGCATCCTGCGTATCGCGGATTTTCAGGAGCCAGCCGGCCACTCGGGGCACAGGCCCCCAAACATAAACAACGGGCCTTTCCTCTGAAACAAAAGTCACCAGCCCCGGTCTTTGGTGGCAGATTGTGGGACTCCGTTGGCACTATCAAACCAGCCCGAGTTGGCACTGGTGCCAGCTTGGGTCTGGGAGGCATCCTGCGTATCGCGGATTTTCAGGAGCCAGCCGGCCACTCGGGCACAGGCCCCCAAACATAAACAACGGGCCTTTCCCTCTGAAACAAAAGTCACCAGCCCCGGTCCTTGGTGGCAGATTGTGGGACTCCGTTGGCACTATCAAACCAGCCCGAGTTGGCACTGGTGCCAGCTTGGGTCTGGGAGGCATCCGGCGTATTCGACGGATTTTTCAGGGAGCCAGCCCGGCCACTCCGGGGCACAGGCCCCAAACATAAACAACGGGCCTTTCCCTCTGAAACAAAAGTCACCAGCCCCGGTCCTTGGTGGCAGATTGTGGGACTCCGTTGGCACTATCAAACCAGCCCGAGTTGGCACTGGTGCCAGCTTAAGTCTGGAGAGGCATCCTGCGTAACGCGGATTTTCAGGAGCCAGCCCGGCCACTCGGGGCACAGGCCCCCAAACATAAACAACGGGCCTTTCCCTCTGAAACAAAAGTCACCAGCCCCGGTCCTTGGTGGCAGATTGTGGGACTCCGTTGGCACTATCAAACCAGCCCGAGTTGGCACTGGTGCCAGCTTGGGTCTGGGGAGGCATCCTGCGTATCGCGGATTTTCAGGAGCCAGCCGGCCACTCCGGGCACAGGCCCCAAACATAAACAACGGGCCTTTCCCTCTGAAACAAAAGTCACCAGCCCCGGTCCTTGGTGGCAGATTGTGGGACTCCGTTGGCCCTATCAAACCAGCCCGAGTTGGCACTGGTGCCAGCTTGGGTCTGGGAGGCATCCTGCGTATCGCGGATTTTCAGGAGCCAAGCCGGCCACTCCGGGGCACAGGCCCCCAAACATAAACAACGGGCCTTTCCCTCTGAAACAAAAGTCACCAGCCCCGGTCCTTGGTGGCAGATTGTGGGACTCCGTTAGCACTATCAAACCAGCCCGAGTTGGCACTGGTGCCAGCTTGGGTCTGGGAGGCATCCTGCGATCGCGGATTTTCAGGAGCCAGCCCGGCCACTCCCGGGCACAGGCCCCCAAACATAAACAACGGGCCTTTCCCTCTGAAACAAAAGTCACCAGCCCCGGTCCTTGGTGGCAGATTGTGGGACTCCGTTGGCACTATCAAACCAGCCCGAGTTGGCACTGGTGCCAGCTTGGGTCTGGGAGGCATCCTGCGTATCGCGGATTTTCAGGAGCCACCCGGCCACTCCGGGGCACAGGCCCCCAAAAATAAACAACGGGCCTTTCCCTCTGAAACAAAAGTCACCAGCCCCGGTCCTTGGTGGCAGATTGTGGGACTCCGTTGGCACTATCAAACCAGCCCGAGTTGGCACTGGTGCCAGCTTGGGTCTGGGAGGCATCCTGCGTATCGCGGATTTTCAGGAGCCAAGCCGGCCACTCCGGGGCACAGGCCCCCAAACATAAACAACGGGCCTTTCCCTCTGAAACAAAAACTCACCAGCCCCGGTCCTTGGTGGCAGATTGTGGGACTCCGTTGGCACTATCAAACCAGCCCGAGTTGGCACTGGTGCCAGCTTGGGTCTGGGAGGCATCCTGCGTATCGCGGATTTTCAGGAGCCAGGCCGGCCACTCCGGGGCACAGGCCCCCAAACATAAACAACGGGCCTTTCCCTCTGAAACAAAAGTCACCAGCCCCGGTCCTTGATGGCAGATTGTGGGACTCCGTTGGCACTATCAAACCAGCCCGAGTTGGCACTGGTGCCAGCTTGGGTCTGGGAGGCATCCTGCGTATCGCGGATTTTCAGGAGCCAGCCGGCCACTCCGGGGCACAGGCCCCCAAACATAAACAACGGGCCTTTCCCTCTGAAACAAAACTCACCAGCCCCGGTCCTTGATGGCAGATTGTGGGACTCCGTTGGCACTATCAAACCAGCCCGAGTTGGCACTGGTGCCAGCTTGGGTCTGGGAGGCATCCTGCGTATCGCGGATTTTCAGGAGCAAGCCGGCCACTCCGGGGCACAGGCCCCCAAACATAAACAACGGGCCTTTCCCTCTGAAACAAAAGTCACCAGCCCCGGTCCTTGATGGCAGATTGTGGGACTCCGTTGGCACTATCAAACCAGCCCGAGTTGGCACTGGTGCCAGCTTGGGTCTGGGAGGCATCCTGCGTATCGCGGATTTTCAGGAGCCAGCCGGCCACTCCGGGCACAGGCCCCAAACATAAACAACGGGCCTTTCCCTCTGAAACAAAACTCACCAGCCCCGGTCCTTGATGGCAGATTGTGGGACTCCGTTGGCACTATCAAACCAGCCCGAGTTGGCACTGGTGCCAGCTTGGGTCTGGGAGGCATCCTGCGTATCGCGGATTTTCAGGAGCCAGCCGGCCACTCCGGGGCACAGGCCCCCAAACATAAACAACGGGCCTTTCCCTCTGAAACAAAACTCACCAGCCCCGGTCCTTGGTGGCAGATTGTGGGACTCCGTTGGCACTATCAAACCAGCCCGAGTTGGCACTGGTGCCAGCTTGGGTCTGGGAGGCATCCTGCGTATGCGGATTTTTCAGGAGCCAGCCCGGCCACTCCGGGGCACAGGCCCCCAAACATAAACAACGGGCCTTTCCCTCTGAAACAAAAGTCACCAGCCCCGGTCCTTGATGGCAGATTGTGGGACTCCGTTGGCACTATCAAACCAGCCCGAGTTGGCACTGGTGCCAGCTTGGGTCTGGGAGGCATCCTGCGTATCGCGGATTTTCAGGAGCCAGCCGGCCACTCCGGGGCACAGGCCCCCAAACATAAACAACGGGCCTTTCCCTCTGAAACAAAACTCAACTAGCCCGGTCTTTGGTGGCAGATTGTGGGACTCCGTTGGCACTATCAAACCAGCCCGAGTTGGCACTGGTGCCAGCTTGGGTCTGGGAGGCATCCTGCGTATCGCGGATTTTCAGGAGCCAGCCGGCCACTCCGGGGCACAGGCCCCCAAACATAAACAACGGGCCTTTCCCTCTGAAACAAAACTCACCAGCCCCGGTCCTTGATGGCAGATTGTGGGACTCCGTTGGCCCTATCAAACCAGCCCGAGTTGGCACTGGTGCCAGCTTGGGTCTGGGAGGCATCCTGCGTATCGCGGATTTTCAGGAGCCAGCCGGCCACTCCAGGGCACAGGCCCCCAAACATAAACAACGGGCCTTTCCCTCTGAAACAAAACTCACCAGCCCCGGTCCTTGGTGGCAGATTGTGGGACTCCGTTAGCACTATCAAACCAGCCCGAGTTGGCACTGGTGCCAGCTTGGGTCTGGGAGGCATCCTGCGTATCGCGGATTTTCAGGAGCCAGCCCGGCCACTCCGGGCACAGGCCCCCAAACATAAACAACGGGCCTTTCCCTCTGAAACAAAACTCACCAGCCCCGGTCTTTGGTGGCAGATTGTGGGACTCCGTTGGCACTATCAAACCAGCCCGAGTTGGCACTGGTGCCAGCTTGGGTCTGGGAGGCATCCTGCGTATCGCGGATTTTCAGGAGCCAGCCGGCCACTCCGGGGCACAGGCCCCCAAACATAAACAACGGGCCTTTCCCTCTGAAACAAAAGTCACCAGCCCCGGTCCTTGATGGCAGATTGTGGGACTCCGTTGGCCCTATCAAACCAGCCCGAGTTGGCACTGGTGCCAGCTTGGGTCTGGGAGGCATCCTGCGTATCGCGGATTTTCAGGAGCCAGCCGGCCACTCCGGGGCACAGGCCCCCAAACATAAACAACGGGCCTTTCCCTCTGAAACAAAAGTCACCAGCCCCGGTCCTTGGTGGCAGATTGTGGGACTCCGTTGGCACTATCAAACCAGCCCGAGTTGGCACTGGTGCCAGCTGGGTCTGGGAGGCATCCTGCGTATCGCGGATTTTCAGGAGCCAGCCGGCCACTCCGGGCACAGGCCCCAAACATAAACAACGGGCCTTTCCCTCTGAAACAAAACTCACCAGCCCCGGTCCTTGATGGCAGATTGTGGGACTCCGTTGGCACTATCAAACCAGCCCGAGTTGGCACTGGTGCCAGCTTGGGTCTGGGAGGCATCCTGCGTATCGCGGATTTTCAGGAGCCAGCCGGCCACTCCGGGGCACAGGCCCCCAAACATAAACAACGGGCCTTTCCCTCTGAAACAAAACTCACCAGCCCCGGTCTTTGGTGGCAGATTGTGGGACTCCGTTGGCACTATCAAACCAGCCCGAGTTGGCACTGGTGCCAGCTTGGGTCTGGGAGGCATCCTGCGTATCGCGGATTTTCAGGAGCCAGCCGGCCACTCCGGGGCACAGGCCCCCAAACATAAACAACGGGCCTTTCCCTCTGAAACAAAAGTCACCAGCCCCGGTCCTTGGTGGCAGATTGTGGGACTCCGTTGGCACTATCAAACCAGCCCGAGTTGGCACTGGTGCCAGCTTGGGTCTGGGAGGCATCCTGCGTATCGCGGATTTTCAGGAGCCAGCCGGCCACTCCGGGCACAGGCCCCCAAACATAAACAACGGGCCTTTCCCTCTGAAACAAAACTCACCAGCCCCGGTCTTTGGTGGCAGATTGTGGGACTCCGTTGGCACTATCAAACCAGCCCGAGTTGGCACTGGTGCCAGCTTGGGTCTGGGAGGCATCCTGCGTATCGCGGATTTTCAGGAGCCAGCCGGCCACTCCGGGGCACAGGCCCCCAAACATAAACAACGGGCCTTTCCCTCTGAAACAAAACTCACCAGCCCCGGTCCTTGATGGCAGATTGTGGGACTCCGTTGGCACTATCAAACCAGCCCGAGTTGGCACTGGTGCCAGCTTGGGTCTGGGAGGCATCCTGCGTATCGCGGATTTTCAGGAGCCAGCCGGCCACTCCGGGCACAGGCCCCCAAACATAAACAACGGGCCTTTCCCTCTGAAACAAAACTCACCAGCCCCGGTCCTTGATGGCAGATTGTGGGACTCCGTTGGCACTATCAAACCAGCCCGAGTTGGCACTGGTGCCAGCTTGGGTCTGGGAGGCATCCTGCGTATCGCGGATTTTCAGGAGCCAGCCGGCCACTCCGGGGCACAGGCCCCCAAACATAAACAACGGGCCTTTCCTCTGAAACAAAAGTCACCAGCCCCGGTCCTTGGTGGCAGATTGTGGGACTCCGTTGGCACTATCAAACCAGCCCGAGTTGGCACTGGTGCCAGCTTGGGTCTGGGAGGCATCCTGCGTATCGTGGATTTTCAGGAGCCAGCCGGCCACTCCGGGGCACAGGCCCCCAAACATAAACAACGGGCCTTTCCCTCTGAAACAAAAACTCACCAGCCCCGGTCCTTGGTGGCAGATTGTGGGACTCCGTTGGCACTATCAAACCAGCCCGAGTTGGCACTGGTGCCAGCTTGGGTCTGGGAGGCATCCTGCGTATCGCGGATTTTCAGGAGCCAGCCGGCCACTCCGGGGCACAGGCCCCCAAACATAAACAACGGGCCTTTCCCTCTGAAACAAAAGTCACCAGCCCCGGTCCTTGGTGGCAGATTGTGGGACTCCGTTGGCACTATCAAACCAGCCCGAGTTGGCACTGGTGCCAGCTTGGGTCTGGGAGGCATCCGTATCGCGGATTTTCAGGAGCCAGCCGGCCACTCCGGGCACAGGCCCCCAAACATAAACAACGGGCCTTTCCCTCTGAAACAAAACTCACCAGCCCCGGTCCTTGGTGGCAGATTGTGGGACTCCGTTGGCACTATCAAACCAGCCCGAGTTGGCACTGGTGCCAGCTTGGGTCTGGGAGGCATCCTGCGTATCGCGGATTTTCAGGAGCCAGCCGGCCACTCGGGGCACAGGCCCCCAAACATAAACAACGGGCCTTTCCCTCTGAAACAAAAAGTCACCAGCCCCGGTCCTTGGTGGCAGATTGTGGGACTCCGTTGGCACTATCAAACCAGCCCGAGTTGGCACTGGTGCCAGCTTGGGTCTGGGAGGCATCCTGCGTATCGCGGATTTTCAGGAGCCAGCCCGGCCACTCGGGGCACAGGCCCCCAAACATAAACAACGGGCCTTTCCCTCTGAAACAAAAGTCACCAGCCCCGGTCCTTGGTGGCAGATTGTGGGACTCCGTTGGCACTATCAAACCAGCCCGAGTTGGCACTGGTGCCAGCTTGGGTCTGGGAGGCATCCTGCGTATCGCGGATTTTCAGGAGCCAGGCCGGCCACTCCGGGCACAGGCCCCCAAACATAAACAACGGGCCTTTCCCTCTGAAACAAAACTCACCAGCCCCGGTCCTTGGTGGCAGATTGTGGGACTCCGTTGGCACTATCAAACCAGCCCGAGTTGGCACTGGTGCCAGCTTGGGTCTGGGAGGCATCCTGCGTATCGCGGATTTTCAGGAGCCAGCCGGCCACTCCGGGGCACAGGCCCCCAAACATAAACAACGGGCCTTTCCCTCTGAAACAAAACTCACCAGCCCCGGTCCTTGATGGCAGATTGTGGGACTCCGTTGGCACTATCAAACCAGCCCGAGTTGGCACTGGTGCCAGCTTGGGTCTGGGAGGCATCCTGCGTATCGCGGATTTTCAGGAGCCAGCCGGGCACTCCGGGGCACAGGCCCCCAAACATAAACAACGGGCCTTTCCCTCTGAAACAAAAGTCACCAGCCCCGGTCCTTGGTGGCAGATTGTGGGACTCCGTTGGCACTATCAAACCAGCCCGAGTTGGCACTGGTGCCAGCTTGGGTCTGGGAGGCATCCTGCGTATCGCGGATTTTCAGGAGCCAGCCGGCCACTCCGGGGCACAGGCCCCCAAACATAAACAACGGGCCTTTCCCTCTGAAACAAAAGTCACCAGCCCCGGTCCTTGGTGGCAGATTGTGGGACTCCGTTGGCACTATCAAACCAGCCCAAGTTTGCCCTGGTGCCAGCTTGGGTCTGGGAGGCATCCTGCGTATCGCGGATTTTCAGGAGCCAGCCCGGCCACTCCGGGGCACAGGCCCCCAAACATAAACAACGGGCCTTTCCCTCTGAAACAAAACTCACCAGCCCCGGTCTTTGGTGGCAGATTGTGGGACTCCGTTGGCACTATCAAACCAGCCCGAGTTGGCACTGGTGCCAGCTTGGGTCTGGGAGGCATCCTGCGTATCGCGGATTTTCAGGAGCCAGCCCGGCCACTCCGGGCACAGGCCCCCAAACATAAACAACGGGCCTTTCCCTCTGAAACAAAAGTCACCAGCCCCGGTCCTTTGATGGCAGATTGTGGGACTCCGTTGGCACTATCAAACCAGCCCGAGTTGGCACTGGTGCCAGCTTGGGTCTGGGAGGCATCCTGCGTATCGCGGATTTTCAGGAGCCAGCCGGCCACTCCGGGCACAGGCCCCCAAACATAAACAACGGGCCTTTCCCTCTGAAACAAAAGTCACCAGCCCCGGTCCTTGGTGGCAGATTGTGGGACTCCGTTGGCACTATCAAACCAGCCCGAGTTTGCACTGGTGCCAGCTTGGGTCTGGGAGGCATCCTGCGTATCGCGGATTTTCAGGAGCCAGCCGGCCACTCCGGGGCACAGGCCCCCAAACATAAACAACGGGCCTTTCCCTCTGAAACAAAAGTCACCAGCCCCGGTCCTTGATGGCAGATTGTGGGACTCCGTTGGCACTATCAAACCAGCCCGAGTTGGCACTGGTGCCAGCTTGGGTCTGGGAGGCATCCTGCGTATCGCGGATTTTCAGGAGCCAGCCGGCCACTCCGGGGCACAGGCCCCCAAACATAAACAACGGGCCTTTCCCTCTGAAACAAAAGTCACCAGCCCCGGTCTTTGGTGGCAGATTGTGGGACTCCGTTGGCACTATCAAACCAGCCCGAGTTGGCACTGGTGCCAGCTTGGGTCTGGGAGGCATCCTGCGTATCGCGGATTTTTCAGGAGCCAGCCCGGCCACTCCGGGGCACAGGCCCCAAACATAAACAACGGGCCTTTCCCTCTGAAACAAAAGTCACCAGCCCCGGTCCTTGGTGGCAGATTGTGGGACTCCGTTGGCCCTATCAAACCAGCCCGAGTTGGCACTGGTGCCAGCTTGGGTCTGGGAGGCATCCTGCGTATCGCGGATTTTCAGGAGCCAGCCGGCCACTCCGGGGCACAGGCCCCCAAAAAGAAACAACGGGCCTTTCCCTCTGAAACAAAAGTCACCAGCCCCGGTCTTTGGTGGCAGATTGTGGGACTCCGTTAGCCCTATCAAACCAGCCCAAGTTTGCCCTGGTGCCAGCTTGGGTCTGGGAGGCATCCTGCGTATCGCGGATTTTCAGGAGCCAGCCGGCCACTCCGGGGCACAGGCCCCCAAACATAAACAACGGGCCTTTCCCTCTGAAACAAAAGTCACCAGCCCCGGTCTTTGGTGGC
>NW_022148065.1:0-56666 GCF_901933205.1 Camarhynchus parvulus
TAGAAGAATATAAAAGAAAATACATAAGAAATATATAAATACAAAAAATAAATATCTATAAAATATAAAATATATTATATATATAAAATATATAAATATAAAATAGAAATATAAATATAACAATATATAAAAATGGAACAATATACAACAATGGAACAGAAATGGAACAGAAATGGGACAAAAATGGAACAGAAATGGGACAAAAATGGAACAAAACTGGAACAAAAGATAGTTTTAATAAAAGGAAAGGAACATTTAAATTCCAGCAGAAAATCCAGCACGCAAAGCAAAACCGGGACTTAAAAACACAACAGGATTTGAATTGAGAAACCGCCCCGGGCGCTTTCCTACCGCACACGCCCCAAACCCCACCTGGGGCAAAACCCCACCTGGCCCAAAACCCCACCTGGACACCCAAACCTCACCTTACCACCCAAACCCCACCTGGGGCACCCAAACCCCACCTGGGGCACCCAAACCCCACCTGAGTCACCCCAAACCCCACCTGGGGCACCCCAAACCTCACCTGGGGCACCCCAAACCTCACCTGGGGCACCCCAAACCCCACCTGGGGCACCCCAAACCCCACCTGAGTCACCCCAAACCCCACCTGAGTCACCCCAAACCCCACCTGAGTCACCCCAAACCTCACCTGAGTCACCCCAAACCCCACCTGGGGCACCCAAACCCCACCTGAGTCACCCCAAACCCCACCTGAGTCACCCCAAACCTCACCTGAGTCACCCCAAACCCCACCTGAGTCACCCCAAACCCCACCTGAGTCACCCCAAACCTCACCTGGGGCACCCAAACCCCACCTGGGGCACCCCAAACCTCACCTGGGGCACCCAAACCCCACCTGAGTCACCCCAAACCCCACCTGGGGCACCCAAACCTCACCTGAGTCACCCCAAACCTCACCTGGGGCACCCAAACCTCACCTGGGGCACCCCAAACCCCACCTGGGGCACCCCAAACCCCACCTGAGTCACCCCAAACCCCACCTGAGTCACCCCAAACCTCACCTGAGTCACCCCAAACCCCACCTGAGTCACCCCAAACCTCACCTGGAGTCACCCCAAACCTCACCTGGGCACCCCAAACCCCACCTGGGTCACCCAAACCCACCTGAGTCACCCCAAACCCCACCTGAGTCACCCCAAACCCCACCTGGGGCACCCCCAAACCCCACCTGAGTCACCCCAAAACACCTGGGGCACCCCAAACCTCACCTGAGTCACCCCAAACCCCACCTGAGTCACCCCAAACCTCACCTGAGTCACCCCAAACCCCACCTGGGGCACCCCAAACCTCACCTGAGTCACCCCAAACCCCACCTGAATCACCCCAAACCCCACCTGAGTCACCCCAAACCCCACCTGGGGCACCCAAACCCCACCTGGGGCACCCCAAACCCCACCTGAGTCACCCCAAACCCCACCTGAGTCACCCCAAACCCCACCTGGGGCACCCCAAACCCCACCTGAGTCACCCCAAACCCCACCTGGGTCACCCCAAACCCCACCTGGGGCACCCCAAACCTCACCTGAGTCACCCCAAACCCCACCTGAATCACCCCAAACCCCACCTGGGGCACCCCAAACCCCACCTGAGTCACCCCAAACCCCACCTGGGGCACCCAAACCCCACCTGAGTCACCCCAAACCCCACCTGGGGCACCCCAAACCCCACCTGGGGCACCCAAACCTCACCTGGGGCACCCCAAACCCCACCTGAGTCACCCCAAACCCCACCTGGGGCACCCCAAACCCCACCTGGGGCACCCCAAACCTCACCTGGGGCACCCCAAACCCCACCTGAGTCACCCCAAACCCCACCTGGATCACCCCAAACCCCACCTGGGGCACCCAAACCCCACCTGAGTCACCCCAAACCCCACCTGAGTCACCCCAAACCCCACCTGGGGCACCCCAAACCTCACCTGGGGCACCCCAAACCCCACCTGAATCACCCCAAACCCCACCTGGGGCACCCCAAACCCCACCTGGGGCACCCAAACCTCACCTGGGGCACCCAAACCCCACCTGGGGCACCCACCCCAAACCTCACCTGAGTCACCCCAAACCCCACCTGAGTCACCCCAAACCCCACCTGGGGCACCCCAAACCCCACCTGAGTCACCCCAAACCCCACCTGAATCACCCCAAACCCCACCTGGGGCACCCCAAACCCCACCTGGGGCACCCAAACCTCACCTGGGGCACCCAAACCCCACCTGGGGCACCCCAAACCCCACCTGGGGCACCCAAACCCCACCTGGGGCACCCCAAACCTCACCTGAGTCACCCCAAACCCCACCTGGGGCACCCCAAACCTCACCCGGTGCCCCCCAGTCCCTCCCGAGTCCTGCCCAGTTCCCCCAGCCCCCCCACACCCCCCAGTGCCCCCAATTCCCCCCAGTTCTCCCAGTTCCCCCAAGTTCCTCCAGTCCCCCCCAGCCCCCCCAATTCCCCCCAGTGCCCCCAGCCCCCCCAGTGCCCCCAATTGCCCCCAGTGCCCCCAGCCCCCCAGTGCCCCCATTGCCCCCCAGCCCCCCAGCCCCCCAGCCCCCCAGCCCCCCCAGCCCCCAGCACCTCCGGCCGCTCCCGCTCTCGCTCTGCCTCGGGCGGGGCGGCCCGAGGGGGGCGGGGCCGGGGGCGGGGCCTGGGCCACGCCCTCCCCCAGGGGAGCCGCCCCCCGCCCGTGTTTGGGGCGTTGCCATGGAAACCAAACAACGGAGCGGGAGGGGCTCCCCGTGACACCAGTGAGACCAGTAAGGGAAACCAGTGACACCAGTGACACCAGTGACACCGGTGACACCAGTGACACCAGTGACACCGGTGACACATCCCAGTGACACATCCCAGTGACACCAGTGACACATCCCAGTGACACATCCCAGTGACACCGGTGACACATCCCAGTGACACAGCACAGTGACACCGGTGACACATCCCCGTGACACCAGTGACACATCCCAGTGACACCAGTGACACATCCCAGTGATACATCCAGTGACACCGGTGACACATCCCCGTGACACTCCCAGTGACACATCCCCGTGACACCAGTGACACATCCCAGTGACACCAGTGTGACACATCCCCGTGACACCAGTGACACCAGTGACACCAGTGACACCAGTAAGGGAAACCAGTGACACCAGTGACACCGGTGACACATCCCAGTGACACATCCCAGTGACACCAGTGACACCAGTGACACCAGTGACACATCCCAGTGACACCAGTGACACCAGTGACACCAGTAAGGGAAACCAGTGACACCGGTGACACATCCCAGTGACACATCCCAGTGACACCAGTGACAGAAACCAGTGACACCAGTGAGACCAGTGCTCCCAGTGACACATCCCAGTGACACCAGTGACACATCCCAGTGCTCCCAGTGCTCCCAGTGACACCAGTGCTGTGGCACAGCCCCACCCAGTCCCCCCAGTTACACCAGTGCGGCTCATCCCAGTGACACCAGTGACACCAGTGACACGGCTCAGTCCATCCCAGTCCCCCCAGTTACACCAGTGTGGCCCCCCAGCAACCCCAAAAACCCCAGCAAGCCCAACCCATGACTCCCAGTGACACATCCCAGTGCTCCCAGTAACACATCCCAGTGCTCCCAGTGCTCCCAGTGACACATCCCAGTGCTCCCAGTGCTCCCAGTGACACATCCCAGTGCTCCCAGTGACACATCCCAGTGCTCCCAGTGACACCAGTGACACATCCCAGTGCTCCCAGTGACACATCCCAGTGCTCCCAGTGCTCCCAGTGACACATCCCAGTGCTCCCAGTGACACATCCCAGTGCTCCCAGTGACACCAGTGACACATCCCAGTGCTCCCAGTGACACATCCCAGTGCTCCCAGTGACACCAGTAACACATCCCAGTGCTCCCAGTGACACATCCCAGTGCTCCCAGTGACACATCCCAGTGCTCCCAGTAACACCAGTAACACATCCCAGTGCTCCCAGTGACACATCCCAGTGCTCCCAGTGACATATCCCAGTGCTCCCAGTGACACATCCCAGTGCTCCCAGTGACACCAGTGACACATCCCAGTGCTCCCAGTGACACATCCCAGTGCTCCCAGTGACACCAGTGACACATCCCAGTGCTCCCAGTAACACATCCCAGTGCTCCCAGTGCTCCCAGTAACACATCCCAGTGCTCCCAGTGCTCCCAGTAACACAGTACAGTCTATCCCAGTGCTCCCAGTGACACATCCCAGTGCTCCCAGTGACACCAGTGACACATCCCAGTGCTCCCAGTGACACATCCCAGTGCTCCCAGTGACACCAGTGACACATCCCAGTGCTCCCAGTGACACATCCCAGTGCTCCCAGTGCTCCCAGTAACACATCCCAGTGCTCCCAGTAACACATCCCAGTGCTCCCAGTGCTCCCAGTAACACAGCACAGTGCTCCCAGTGCTCCCAGTAACACTGTACAGTCTATCCCAGTGCTCCCAGTAACACATCCCAGTGCTCCCAGTGCTCCCAGTAACACTGTACAGTCTATCCCAGTGCTCCCAGTAACACATCCCAGTGCTCCCAGTGCTCCCAGTGACACATCCCAGTGCTCCCAGTAACACATCCCAGTGCTCCCAGTGACACATCCCAGTGCTCCCAGTGCTCCCAGTGAGACATCCCAGGGCTCCCAGTGCTCCCACTAACACAGCCCAGTCCATCCCAGTCCATCCCAGTCCGCCGCCCCAGTCATCCCAGTCCATCCCAGCGCTCCCAGTGCCGCTCCCAGTCCATCCCAGTCCATCCCAGCGCTCCCAGTGCCGCTCCCAGTGCCGCTCCCAGTCCATCCCAGCGCTCCCAGCGCTCCCAGTCCATCCCAGCGCTCCCAGCGCTCCCAGTTCCGGGCGTGCCCGCGCCTCGCTGCCCCGGCAGCAACAACAACACCGGGGGGCTGGGGGCTCCTGGGGGCCGGGGGGGAGCGGGGGACCCCCCGTGTCCCCGTGTCCGGCCATGTCCCCCCCGGGCCCCGATGGCCCCCCCGCCCCTCCCCCTCCTGCCCCCTCCGTGTCCCCCCCCCGCCCCCGCCGAGGAATTTGGGAATTTGGGAATTTTGGAATTTTCTCATCAACAACGATGAGCTCATGGTGGGGCGGGGGGGGGAAGGGCGGCGGGGCCCCGCCGGGGGGGGGCCCGGGCCCAGCCCCCGCTCCCGACGCGTTCAGGGCTCCGTTGATTTTATTGTTGGATTTCTTTTATCGTTGGATTTATTTTATTGTTTATTTTACTGTTGGATTTATTTTATTGCTCGATGCACCCGTTCGTTGCTTTATCGCTTTGTGCATTTACTGACGGATCTCGGGCGCTGTCACAGCCCCTGGTGCCGAGGTCACCCCCTCCCCGCGGTGTCCCCATCGTTGTCACCGCTGCCGCTCCTCCTGCAGCGTCCCCGCCCCCGGTGTCACAGTCTGTGTCCCCGTGTCCCCACCCCCGGTGTCACAGTCTGTGTCCCCGTGTCCCCATCCTCAGTGTCCCCTGTGTCCCCATCCTCAGTGTCCCCGTGTCCCCACCCCCGGTGTCACAGTCAGTGTCCCCGTGTCCCCACCCCCGGTGACACAGTCTGTGTCCCCGTGTCCCCATCCTCGGTGTCCCCGCTGTCCCCATCCCTGGTGTCACACCCTCCCCGTGTCCCCACCCTCGGTGTCCCCGTGTCCCCCCCCCCGGTGTCACCGTCTGTGTCCCCGTGTCCCCATCCTCGGTGTCCCCATTGTCCCCATCCTCGGTGTCCCCTGTGTCCCCATCCCTGGTGTCACAGTCTGTGTCCCCGTGTCCCCACCCTCGGTGTCCCCCGCTGTCCCCATCCCGTGTCACACTCCCCTGCCCGTAAAGTTGCCCCCATCTCTGTCTGTCCCTGCTCGCTGGCTGTCCCCATCCCCGGTGTCACACTCTCTGTCCCCGTGTCCCCACGCTCGGTGTCCCCCGCTGTCCCATCCCCGGTGTCCCCTGTGTCCCCATCCCCGGTGTCACACTCTGTGTCCCCAATGCCTGTAAAGTTGCCCCCGTCTCTGTCTGCAGTCTCCCCATGCTCGGTGTCCCCCGCTGTCCCCCAGGGGAGGCTCCTCAGCTCCTCGGGGCTCCGCAGCTCCCGCAGCCGCCCCCCCTCCAGCAGCGCCACCCTCGGTGCCAGCTGCGCCAGGGCCACCCTCGCTGTCACCAGCAGCACCGCCGGGCCCTGCCCCGGCCCGCGGCGGCACAGCAGCTCCTGCTCCACCTGCGGGGACACCGCGGGGACACGGGGGACATGGGGTGGATGGGGGACACGGGGGGACATGGTGGGGATGGGGGACACGGGGGGACACGGGGGGACATGGGGGGGATGGGGGACACGGGGGACATGGTGGGATGAGGACAGGGGACCTGGGGAGTGGGGAGGGGACATTGGGACCAAGGGGACATTGGGATGGGGGGTCGTGTGGGACAAGGGGACATGAGGATGTGGGGACAAGGGGGACATTGGGACCAAGGGGACTCAGGGGATTTGGTGGCCCAGGGGACCTGGCACAGGGGACCCCAGGGGACACAGAGGGGACACCGGGCACTTGGGGAGTGGGGACCCAGGGGACACGGGGCACATGGGGGACACAAGGACTGGGGACCCAGGGGACACAGGGAGTGGGGACCCAGGGGACACGGGGCACCCGGGGGACACAAGGACTGGGGACACAGGGGACACAGGGAGTGGGGACCCAGGGGACAGGGGGACCCAGGGGACACAGGGAGTGGGGACACAGGGAGTGGGGACCCAGGGGACACAGTGAGTGGGGACCCAGGGGACACAGGGAGTGAGGACCCAGGGGACAGGGTGGCCAAGGGGACCCAGGGGACAGGGGGACCCAGGGGACACAGGGAGTGGGGACACAGGGAGTGGGGGACCCAGGGGACACAGGGAATGAGGACCCAGGGGACAGGGTGGCCCAGGGGACCCAGGGGACAGGGGGACCCAGGGGACACAGGGAGTGAGGACCCAGGGGACACAGTGAGTGGGGACCCAGGGGCCCGGGGGTCCAGGGGACACAGGGAGAGGGGTCACCCACCGGGCACCGGGTCACGGGTCGAGGACCCAGGGGACATCCAGCACCAGTGGGGTTCGCAGGGGCCAGGGGCACCCAGCGCGACCCCGGGGAGTGCAGGCCCGGGCCCACCTCTGGGGACAGAGATGAGGGACCCGGGGACACAGGGAACCGTGAGGACACCAGGGGACACGCAGGGAATGGGGACACGGGGACACACAGGGACACCATGGGGACATGCAGGGAGTGAGGACCCATGGGGACACGGTGGGACACCGGGGCCACAAAGGGCGGCATGTGGGACACAGGGACACCGCGGTCACACACCGGGCACCGGGTCACCGGGGACACACGGGACCCCATGGGGTCATCCATGGCACACAGCACCTGGGGTTACCTGAGCAGCACACAGGGACACCAGGGGCCACTGCCGGCTGCCCCCTGGGGACACCATGGGAGGCCCGGGGGGGCACACCTGGGAACAGAGGGGACACCATGGGGACACTATGGGGACACAATGGGGACATTGCAGGGATACCATGGGGACACCATGGGGACACACAGGGGACATTGTGGGGACATTGTGGGGACACCATGGGGACATTGTGGGGACACCGTGGGGACATTGCAGGACACTGTGGGGACACTAATAGGGACATCTTGGGGACAGAATGGGAACAGAATGGGGACACCCATGGGGACACAGTAGGGACACCGTGGGGACACAATAGGGGACACCATGGGGACACATTGGGAAAATTTGGGAGACGAAGGGGACACCTTGGCCACATTATTGGGACACTTTTAGGACACGTTTGGGACACACTGCACGGGGACCATGGGGACACCTGCTGTACCTGTGACACTGTGGGGACACCACGGGGACATAATGGGGTCACAATGGGAAAACTTGGGAGACAAAGGGGACACCTCAGACACACTATGGGGACACTTTTAGGACATTTTTGGGACACTGGAGACACTGCAGGGGGACACCTGCTGTGCCTATGTCGTGGGAACAGCAGGGGACACCATGGGGACACCATGGGGATACAATGAGGACACACTGGGGACACCATGGGGACACCATGGGGATACAATGGGGACACACTGGGGACACCATGGGGACACAATGGGGACACCATGGGGACACATTGGGGACACAACAGGGACACCATGGGGACACAACGGGGACACCATTGTGGACACAATGGGGACACCTGCCCATACCTGTGTCATGGGAACAATAGGGGGCACCATGGGGACACCATGGGGACACCATGGGGACACAATGGGGACACCATGGGGACACAACAGGGGCACTATGGGGACACCATGGGGACACCATGGGGACACCATGGGGACACATTGGGACACACTGGGGACAGCATGGGGACAGCATTGTCCCTGCAGGGCACACCTGCCCTACCTGTGTCGTAGCCCTGCGGCAGCTGCTGCGCCCAGCTGTGCACCCCCGCCCGCCGCGCCGCTGCCACCACCGGTGTCCCCTCCTTGTGTCCCCAGCCCAGGCGGATGTTGGCGCTGAGGCTGCGCGACAAGAGGGACGGGCACTGCAGGACACCGGCCACCTGCGGGGACAGGGGGGACACGGCGCCACATCGGGATTGGGCGGGGACAAGGAGGGGACACGCGGGACACACGGCGTGGTGGCAGGGTCACGGTGAGGCTGGCTGGTGACACAGGGGTGGCTCTGAGGAGCTGCTGGGGACACTGGATGGCAATGGGGACGTGCTGGGGACACTGGGTGACAATGGGGACGTGCTGGGGACACTGGGTGACATGGCGGCCATGGCTGTTGGGACAATGGGGGAGCCGTGGTAACCCCGTGGTGACACAGGGGTGGCACTGGGGACCCGGGGGATGGCACTGAGGCACCCATTGGTGACACAGGGGTGGAACTGGGGACCCGGGGTGACACAGGGGTGGCACTGGGGACCCATTGGTGACACAGGGGTGGAACTGGGGACCCGGGGGTGACACAGGGGTGGCACTGGGGCACCCATTGGTGACACAGGGGTGGAATTGCAGACCCGGGGGGTGACACAGGGGTGGCACTGGGGACCTGGGGGTGACACAGGGGTGGAACTGGGGACCCGGGGGATGGCACTGAGGGACCCATTGGTGACACAAGGGTGGCACTGGGGACCCAGGGGGTGACACAGGGGTGGCACTGGGGACACGGGGGTGACACCGAGGCACCCATTGGTGACACAGGGGTGGCAGTAGGGACCCATTTGGGGCACAGGAGTGACCTGAGGGCAGCAGTGGGGACCTGCTGAGGACCAGGTGTGGGCCCAGGGGTGGCTGTGGGGACCTGTTGGGGACAACAGGGTGGCCATGGGGACACAATGCAGAGGTTTGGTGACGGGGGGACAGCAGCAGGGGACGGTTTGGTGACAGGGGGACAGCAGCAGGGGATGGATGGTGACCCAGGGGGACAGCAGCAGGGGCTGGTTTGGTGACCCAGGGGAGGCTGTCCCGCCCCGGGGTGCCCCGCGAGTGTCACCTGTTCCCGCAGGGCCCCGGGGTGCCCCGCGAGTGTCACCTGTTCCCGCAGGGCGGGCTCCGAGCGCGGGCTCAGCGCGGTCCCGTTCAGCAGCACCGCCCCGCCCGCCAGGGGGCGCAGCCCCAGCGCGGCCGCCGCCAGGGAGCTCTTCCCGCCGCCGGGGGGCGCCAGCACGGCCACGGCCTCCCCGGGGCGCAGCGACAGCGACACCCCCTGGTGGCGGGAACGGGGATCGCACCCGGCACCGCCCCGTGTGCCCGATGGCCCCCGGGTGCCCGATGGCCCCGTGTGCCCGATGGCCCCGTGTGCCCCCCTGTGCCCGATGGCCCCGTGTCCCCCGTGTACCCCGTGTCCCCGTGTCCCCCGTGTGCCCGATAGCCCCGGTGCCCCGTGTACCCCGTGTGCCCGATGGCCCCGTGTGCCCCCCGTGTCCTCGTGTCCCCCCGTGTGCCCGATGTCCCCGTGTGCCCGATGGCCCCGTGTGCCCCCATGTGCCCGATAGCCCCGTGTCCCCCCGTGTGCCCCTGTGTGCCCGATGGCCCCGTGTCCCCCCGTGTGCCCGCCGGGCCCGTGTCCCCCCCGTGTCCCCCCGTGTGCCCGATGTCCCGTGTGCCCCATGTCCCCGTGTCCCCCCATGTGCCCCCCGTGTGCCCGATGTCCCCGTGTGCCCGATGGCCCCGTGTCCCCCCGTGTCCCACATGTCCCCCCATGGCCCCCATATCCCCTTGTCCCCCCATGTCCCATGTCCGCCCCATGTCCCCTTGTCCACCCAAGTTCCATGTTTCCCCATGTCCCATAGCCCCCCATGTCCCCAATGACCCCGTGTCCCCCCATATCCCATGTGTCCCCCCATGTCCCCAATGTCCCCCTGGCCCCTCATGTCCCATTTGTCCTCCCCATGTCCCCAATGTCCCCTTGTCCTCCCATGTCCCCAATGTCCCCCCATGTCCCCCCCATGTCCCCCCATGTCCTCAATGTCCCATGTCCCCCCGCATCCCCCCACGTCCCCCCGTGTCCCGCCATGTCCCCAATGTCCCCATGTCCCCCCATGTCCCCCCATGTCCTCAATGTCCCCATGCCCCCCATGTCCCCCCCATGTCCCCCCATGTCCCCATGTCCCCCCCCCATGTCCCCATCCCTCCGTGTCCTCAATGTCCCCATGCCCCCAGTGTCCCCCCATGTCCCTCCGTGTCCTCAATGTCCCCATGCCCCCCATGTCCCCCCATGTCCCCATGTCCCCAGTGTCCCCCCATGTCCCTCCGTGTCCCCCCATGTCCCCCCATGTCCCTGTGTCCCCCCCTGTCCCCCAATGTCCCCAATGTCCCCATGTCCCCCATGCCCCCCATGCCCCCTGTGTCCCCCCATGCCCCCCATGCCCCCCGTGCCCCCCCATGTCCCCGTGTCCCCGTCCCGTGTCCCCACACCTTGAGGACCGGCTCGGCGCGCCCAGGGTAGCACATCCAGACATCCTTGAGGCGCAGCCCTCGGGCCCCTGCGGTGTCACAGCTCTGGGGGGTCACAGGGGGCGGTGGCCCTGCGGGTGTCCCCTGCCCGGCCTGCTCCAGCAGCGCCAGGAGCGTCTCAGAGGAGCCAACGGCCTTGGCCAGGCTGGGCACGTACAGCAGCACGGCCTGGGGACACGGGGACATGGGGACATTGGGGACATTGGGGACACTTGGGAAATTGGGGACATTGGGGACATTGGGGACACGGGGACACTGGGGACATTGGGGATATTGGGGACATTGGGGACACTGGGGCACTGGGGACATGGGGACACGGGGACATTGGGGGGATTGGGGACATTGGGGACATGGGGACATTGGGGACATTGGGGACATTGGGGACATGGGGACACTGGGGACATTGGGGACACGGGGACATTGGGGACACGGAGACATGGGGACATTGGGACATTGGGGACATTGGGGACATTATGGGACATTGGGGACATGGGGACACTGGGGACATTGGGGACATTGGGGATATTGGGGACACTGGGGACATTGGGGACATTGGGGACATTGGGGACACGGGGACATTGGGGACACGGAGACATGGGGACATTGGGGACATTGGGGACATTGGGGACATGGGGACATTGGGGACATGGGGACACTGGGGACATTGGGGACATTGGGGATATTGGGGACACTGGGGACATTGGGGACATTGGGGACACGGGGACATGGGGACATTGGGGGGATTGGGGACATTGGGGACATGTAATATGGGGGGGACATTGGGGACATTGGGGACATTGGGGACATGGGGACATGGGGACATTGGGGACATGGGGACATGGGGACATTGGGGGGACATCGGGGACACGGGGACATTGGGGACATTGGGGGGATTGGGGACATTGGGGACATTGGGGACATTGGGGACATAGGGACATGGGGACATGGGGACATTGGGGACATTGGGACACAGGGACACGGGGACATTGGGGTCATGGGGACATGGGGACAAGGGGACACGGGGGCATTGGGGACATGGGGACACAGGGACACGGGGACATGGGGGAGCTATGGCATGGCCTGGGGACATGGGGACACAGGGACATTGGGGACGTGAGGTGACACGGGGGAGCTACGGCATGGCCTGGGGGACACAAGGGACATTGGGGACACAGGGGACAGTGGGACACGGGGGGGTGATGGGGACATGGGGGGACACGGCAGAGCCTGGGGACACGGGGGAGCATGGGGACAGGGACAGGGACATGGCCAGGAGAACATGGGGACATCACTGTGAGGATGTGGGGACACGGGGACATGAGGTGACAAGGGGGAGCTATGGCATGGCCTGGGGGCATGGGAGGACTCGGGGGACACAAGGGACATTGGGGACACAGGGGACAGGGACATGGCCAGGAGAACATGGGGACATCACTGTGAGGGTGCGGGGACACGGGACACAGGGAATGGCGTTGGGGACAGACTGGGGACAAGACAGGACACACTGGGGACAGGTACAGGACGCAGTGGTCACCTCCACAGCCCTGGTGAAGTTGAGCTGGCACATGAGGATGGTGACCAGCTCCCCGCGGGTGACACTGCCTGCAGCCACCAGGCGTCCCCCCAGGAAGAGCAGCGCCAGCTTCAGGGCCAGGGCAGGAAACTGGGGACACGGGGACACGGGGACACCGGGTGTCAGCCCAGCCTCCTGTCACTGCGTCCCCAGCCCCGTGCCACCATGTCCCCTTCCCCAGGCCACCCATCCCCGTGCTCCTCAAGGCCAGGCCACCACGTGTCCCCATGTCCCCTGGCCCCACACTGATGCTCCCTGTGTCCTGCCGCCTCCATGCCACCATGTCCCTGTGTCCCCTGGCCCTTTTCCACTGTGTCCCCTGTCCCCACATCTGCCATCCCTGTGCCACCAGCCCCGTGTCCCCATGTCCCTGTACCCGTGTCCTCATCCCCCTGCCACCACATCCAAGGTGACCTCCTGCTGTCACATGCCCATGTCCCCTGGCCCTTTGCCACTGTGTCCCCTGTCCCCACATCTGCCATCCCTGTGCCACCAGTCCCGTGTCCCCATGTCCCTGTACCCATGTCCTCATCCCCCTGCCACCCCATCCAACGTGGTGCCACCTCTCCATGTCCCCTATTCCAACGCCACCACACTCCCATGTCCCCCAGTCCCATCCCCACATTTGCCATCCCTGTGTCCCCGTGACTCTGTACCCGCGTCCCTCATCCCCCTGCCACCACATCCAGTGTGACCTCCCGCTGCCACCTCTCCATGTCCCCTATTCCAACGCCACCACACTCC
Organism: Camarhynchus parvulus; assembly: GCF_901933205.1. Lineage (NCBI taxonomy): Eukaryota > Metazoa > Chordata > Aves > Passeriformes > Thraupidae > Camarhynchus > Camarhynchus parvulus. Next base: position 13,358 of record NW_022148065.1, read on the forward strand.
CATGTCCCCAGTCCCGTCCCCACATCTGCCATCCCTGTGCCACCAGCCCCGTGTCCCCATGCCCCTGTAGCCATGACTTCACCCTCTGCCACCACATCCAAGGTGACCTCCTGCTGTCACATGCCCATGTCCCCTGGCCCTTTGCCACTGTGTCCCCTGTGCCCACATCTGCCATCCCCAATGTCCCCTTGTACCCCCAAGTCCCAAGCCCCTGTACCCATGTCCCCCAGCCCCTGCCACCACATCCAAGGTGACCTCCTGCTGCCATCTCTCCCTGTCCCCTATTCCAATGCCACCACACTCCCATGTCCCCCAGCCCTGTGCCACCACCCCCCTGTCCCCATGTCCCTGTACCACCACATCCAGTGTGACCTCCTGCTGCCACCTCTCCCTGTCCCCTATTCCAACGCCACCACACTCCCACGTCCCCCAGCCCTGTGCCACCGCGTGCCCTTGTCCCCAGCCCCGGTCGCTCACCCCCAGTGTCCCCAGTGTCCCCATGTCCCCATACCCCGCTGGCCCAGAGCCCGGCGCGTAGGCCAGCGCCTCCTTCTGCTCCAGCCGGTGTCCCCGTGCCAGGTGACGCCGGACGCGCTCGGTGACACCGGCCTCGTGCCCGAAGGCCCTGACTGTCCCCATGGCCCCCAGGGACTCCAGGGCCACCGCCGTGGTGCTGGCCTGCGCCGACCCGCACCTGCTGGGCCAGCTCCTGGGGACACGGGGGACACGGCGTCACCGTGGGGACACGGGGGACACGGCGTCACCATGGGGACATGGGGGACAGGGGGTCACCGTGGGGACACGGCATCACCATGGGGACACGGGGGACACAGCGTCACCGTGGGGACACGGGGGACGCGGGGGACAGGGCGTCACCATGGGGACACGGGGGACAAGGGGGACACGGCGTCACCATGGGGACACAGGGGACATGGCGTCACCATGGGGACATGGGGGACAGGGACACGGTGTCACCATGGGGACACTGGGGACATGGGGTCACCATGGGGACACGGGGGACAGGGTGTCACCATGGGGACACAGGGGACATGGCGTCACCATGGGGACACGGGGGACATGGCGTCACCATGGGGACACTGGGGACAGGGTGTCACCATGGGGACACTGTGGACAAGGGGGTCACCATGGGGACACTGGGGACACGGGAGACAGGGAATCACCATGGGGACACTTGGGACAGGGGGGACAGGGGGCCACACTGGGGTCACCATGTGGTCACTCTGGGGACAAGGGGATCACCACAGGGTCACCATGGGGTCATGAGGGGACAGGGAAGTCACCTCGGGGTCACCACGGGGACAAGGAGGAACCAGGGGACAGGAGGAGGTGACAGAGGGCGGGGGGGAAGTGACAACAGGGACAGGAAGGGGACAGGAAGGACTCGGAGCGAACTTGAGGTGCAGGGAGGTGACAATGGGCACACGGGTGACAATGGGAACAGGGAGGTGACAATGGGCACGCGCAGGTGACAATGGGCAGACAGGAAACTGGGCACGCATGGTGACAATTAGCACAGGGAGGTGACAATGGGGCCACGCTGGGGGTGACACTGGGCACACGCAGGTGACAATGGGTCACCACGACAATGGGCACACACAGGTGACAATGAGCGCACGCGGAAGGTGACCCTGGGCACCACGAGGGACAATGAGCACACGCAGGTGACAATGGGCACGCGCAGGTGACCCTGGGCACACGCAGGTGACAATGGGCACAGGGAGGTGACCCTGGGCACACGCAGGTGACAATGAGCACACGGAGGTGACAATGGGCACAGGGAGGTGACAATGGGAACAGGGAGGTGACAATGGGGACAGAGAGGTGACAATGGGGACAGGGAGGTGATACTGGGCACACGGAGGTGACAATGGGGACACAGAGGTGACAATGGGCACACGCAGGTGACAATGGGCACACCCAGATGACAATGGGCACAGGGAGGTGACAATGGGCACACAGAGGTGACAATGGGGATACAGAGGTGACAATGAGCACACGCAGGTAACACTGGGCACACACAGGTGACAATGGGCACATGCAGGTGACAATGGGGACACGGTGACCCTGGGCACACGCAGGTGACAATGGGCACGCCCAGGTGACACTGGGCACACACAGGTGACAATGGGCACGCGCAGGTGACAATGAGCACACGCAGGTGACAATGGGCACACGCAGGTGACTGGGCACACGGATGACAATGAGCACGCGCAGGTGACAATGGGGACACGCAGGTGACAATGGGCACGCGCAGGTGACAATGGGCACGCGCGTGACAATGAGCACACGCAGGTGACCCTGGGCACACGCGCAGGTGACAATGGGCACACACAGGTGACAATGGGCACACACAGGTGACAATGAGCACGCGCAGGTGACACTGGGCACACGCAGGTGACAATGGGCACGCGCGGGTGACAATGGGCACGCGCAGGTGACAATGAGCACGCGGTGACAATGGCAGGTGACACTGGGCACACGGAGGTGACAATGGGCACGCGCAGGTGACCCTGGGCACACGCAGGTGACAATGAGCACGCGCAGGTGACACTGGGCACACGCAGGTGACAATGAGCACACGGAGGTGACAATGAGCACGCGCAGGTGACCCTGGGCACACGCAGGTGACAATGGGCACAGGGAGGTGACCCTGGGCACACGCAGGTGACAATGGGCACGCGCAGGTGACAATGGGGACCGGGTACCCTGGGCACACGCAGGTGACAATGGGCACAGGGAGGTGACCCTGGGCACACGCAGGTGACAATGGGCACGCGCAGGTGACAATGGGCACGCGCAGGTGACCCTGGGCACATGCGAGGTGACAATGGGCACACGCAGGTGGCCGTACCTGTTGGACGCGCGCCACGGCGCGCGGCAGCAGCAGGAACAGCGGCAGCGCCAGCAGCGTGAGCAGCCCCAGCAGCGGGGACAGCGCGGCCACCGCGGCCAGCAGCGCCACCGCCAGCGTCACCGCCCAGAGCCCCGGCACCAGCGCGTCCCCCAGCGCCCGCGTCGCCCCGCCTCGGCGTCCCCGGTCACCAGCGCGCCACCGCGCCCGGCGTGTCGCCGAGGCCGCCCCGCCGGCGAACGCCCCCCCGCAGCACCGCGGCCACCGCGCCGCCCTGCAGCCGCTGCCGCGCCCGGGTCAGCGCCAGCGCCGCCGCGGCGTCACAGCCCAGCTCGGTGATGGCACTGCGGGCAAGGACACACGGGTCAGCGTGGTTGGAAATACAAAATCTGCCAATTTTTTGGGGGAAAGGCTTGCACAACTGTAACGGTGGTCACAGGGGTCTTATGTCGAAGGAAGAGTTGAGGATTTGACTACATAATTCAGAAGGCTTGATTTATTATTTTATTATATATATTACATTAAAACTGTACTAAAAGAATAGAAGAAAAGGTTCTCGGAAGGCTGGCTAAGCTAAGAATAGAATAGAATAGAATAGAATAGAATAGAATAGAATAGAATGATAACAAAGGTTTGTGGCTCGGACACTGTGTCCGAGCCAGCTGGGCTGTGATTGGCCATTAATGAGAAACATCCACACGAGACCAAGCCCGGATCCACCTGCTGCATTCCACAGCAGCAGATAATCAATGTTTGCGTTTCGTCCCTGAGGCCTCTCAGCTGCTCAGGAGAATAAAATCCTAAGGAAAGGATTTTTCATGAAAAGATGTTTACACCAGTTGCTGCCAAGGTGGGGTGTTGCAAACATCTTTTCATGAAAAATCCTTTCCTGAGGTTTTTTCCTCCTGAGCAGCTGAGAGGCCTCAGGGACGAAACGCAAACATTGATTATCTGCTGCTGTGGAATGCAGCAGGTGGATCCGGGCTTGGTCTCATGTGGATGTTTCTCATTAATGGCCAATCACAGGCTCTCTGTCCCAGACACAAGCCTTTGTTATCATTCTTTCATTTCTATTCTATTCTTAGCTTAGCCAGCCTTCTGAGAACCTCTTCTATTATTCTTTTAGTATAGTTTTAATGTAATATATATCATAAAACAATAAATCAAGCCTTCTGACACACGGAGTCAGATCCTCGTCTCTCCCCACAACCAAGAACCCCCGTGACCACCGCCACACCCGAGTCACCCTGGGGGCGCTTTCGGACCCGCCGAGCCCCCCAGCCTCGAGCTGATCGCTTTCAATAAAGGCACCAAACAGGAGCAGAAGCCTCGCGCCCCGCTCATTTCCCCCGGCGTCACCCACCTGCCCAGCCCCAGCAGCAGCAGGGGCCACACGGCGGCGGCGGCGTCCTCCTCCTGCGCCACCCGCTCGGTGACGCGGCCCGTGAAGTAGGGGGCGGCCACCTCGCCTGCGGGGACACGGCGGCGTCGGGGTCACCGCGAGGGGCGCTGACCCCGCCACCGGGGGCAGAGAGCTGGAAATCGCATCCTGACCGCTCCCAACATCGTGTGTGGAGCCCCAAAATCGGATCCTGATTCCCCAAACCGGGTGCTCAAAACCTCCAAATTGGGTCTTGACCCCACAAATTGGCGTTCCCCCCCACAGCATCCTGTCCCACTCCAGTTATGCCCAAACACTCCAAACTGAATCCCAAACCCCCTCAAATGGATCCTGACCGCTCCCAACATCGTGTGTGGAGCCCCAAAATCGGATCCTGATTCCCCAAACCGGGTGCTCTGTGTTGAGCCCCAAAATTGGATCCTGATTCCCCAAACCGGGTGCTCAAAACCTCCAAATTGGGTCTTGACCCCACAAATTGGCTTTGCATCCCCCCACTGCATCCTGTCCCACTCCAGTTATGCCCAAACACTCCAAAGCAGATCCCAAACCCCCTCAAATGGATCCTGACCGCTCCCAACATTGTGTGTTCAGCCCCAAAATCGGATCTGATTCCCCAAACCGGGTGCTCTGTGTTGAGCCCCAAAATTGGATCCTGATTCCCCAAACTGGGCGCTCAAAACCTCTAAATTGGGTCCTGACCCCTCAAATTGGCCCTGCATCCCCCACACAGCACCCTGTTGCCCCCCAGTTATGTCCAAACCCTCCAAACTGAATCCCAAAGCTCCTCAAATGGATCCTGACCGCTCCCAACATCGTGTGTGGAGCCCCAAAATCGGATCCTGATTCCCCAAACCAGGTGCTCAAAACCTCCAAATTGGGTCTTGACCCCACAAATTGGCTTTGCATCCCCTCACTGCACCCTGTCCCCCTCCAGGTGTGTTCAAATCCTCCAAATGGGATCCCAAAACCTCTCAAAGGGGTCCTGCCATGTCCAAACACTCCAAATGGGATCCCACAGCCCCTCAAATCGATCCTGACCGCTCCCAAAATTGTGTGTTCAGCCCCAAAATCGGATCCTGATTCCCCAAACCGGGCGCTCAAAACCTCCAAATTGGGTCCTGACCCACAAATTGGTTCCTGACCTCGCTCCAATCAGATTCTGCCAACCCCAAATTGGGTCCTGACCCCTCAAATTGGCCTTGTAACCCCCCATTGGGTCCTGGACCCCCCCAGTTATGTCCAAACCCAAAAATCAGATCCCAAAACCTCTCAAAGGGGTCCTGCCATGTCCGAACCCACAAATGGGATCCTAAAGCCCCTCAAAGTAGTCCTGCCATGCCCAAACCCTCCACACTGGATCCCAAAGCCCTTCAAGAGGGTCCTGCCATGTCCAAAGGATCCCAAATCGCCTCAAATCGATCCTGACCCCTCCCAAAATTGTGTGTCGCGCCCCAAAATCGGATCCTGATTCCCCAAACCGGGCGCTCAAAACCTCCAAATTGGGTCCTGACCCCTCAAATTGGCTTTGCATCCTCCCACTGCATCCTGTCCCCCTCCAGTTATGTCCAAACCCAAAAATCAGATCCCAAAACCTCTCAAAGGGGTCCTGCCATGTCCGAACCCACAAATGGGATCCCAAAACCTCTCAAAGGGGTCCTGCCATGTCCAAACCCACAAATTGGATCCCAAAACCTCTCACAGGGGTCCTGCCATGTCCAAACCCTCCCCATCGGATCCCAAACCCCCTCACAGGGCTCCTGCCCCCCCGGTCGGGGTGCCCCCGTACCCAGAGCCGAAGCCGACATCAGCCCCCCCACCAGCGCCCACCGCCCGCGCTCGGGGCCCAGCAGGGCCAGGAGCCGGCGAATGGGGGGAGACAGCATCGGGGGCACGGGGACCGGCGGGTTCTGCTGTGTCCCGGTGGTTCTGCTGTGTCCCGGCGGGTCTCGGTCTGCTCCTGCCGGCTCCCGCTCGCTCCCGGTTCTTCTCGCCGGTGGTTCCGGGGAGTCCCGCGGTCCGTGCGGGTCCCGGCGCTGCTCGCAGCGTGTCCCGGTCGGACCGTGTCGCTGCCGGTGCGGTCCCGGTGCGGTCCCGGTGCGGTCCCGCTCCCTTCCCGGCAGCCGCCGCCGTTTCCCGGAACGCGCGCGCGGGGGGCGGGGCGGGGCCGGCGGGAATCCCCGGGATTGACACGCCCACTCCTGAGATAACGTCTGTGATTGGTCAATGCGGAGGTGACATCATCGGTTGCCGGGTAGAGGAGGCCGGAACGGGTTGAGAGGGGAAGGAGGGCATGCCAGGAGGGGGCGGGGTCTGGGCGGAAAGGGGCGGGGTCTGGGCGGAAAGGGGCGGGGTCTGGGCGGGGTTGTGGGCGGGGCGGGGCGTATCAGGGCGGGGCAGAGCAGGGATGGGCGGGGCTCGAAAGCGAAACCTTAACGGTCCTTTTGGGAGCTGAACTGGGAGCACTGGTGTGGACTGGTGAGTGCCCCAAGCTGGACTGGGAGCACTGGTGTGGACTGGTGAGTGCCCCAAGCTGGACTGGGAGCACTGGTGTGGACTGGGGAGCTGAGAGGGCTGGACTGGGAGCACTGGTGTGGACTGGTGAGTGCCCCAAGCTGGACTGGGAGCACTGGTGTGGACTGGGGAGCTGAGAGGGCTGGACTGGGAGCACTGGTGTGGACTGGTGAATGCCTCAGGCTGAACTGGAAACAATGATATGGACTGGGGAGCACCCCAGGCTGAACTGGGAGCACTGGTGTGCACTGGTGAGTGCCTTGTCTGGACTGGGGAGCTCAGGGGGCTGAACTGGGAGCACTGGTGTGGACTGGTGGGCTCAGGGGGCTGGACTGGTATCGCCGTACTCTAGACTGGGAGCACTGGTGTGGACTGGGGAGCACCCCAGGCTGGACTGGTGTCGCCCTACTCTAGACTGGGAGCGCTGGTGTGCCCAGGGGAGCGCCCCAGTCCTCACTGGTTTTCACTGGTGACTCCACAGGCTGTGTCTCGTTCCCGGGGAGCCCCACAGGGAGCACGGTCCGTACCGGTCCCGCCATGGCGCTGCCACCCTCCGGCCTCCTGCCCGGCGTGCTGCTGGTGGCCGATGCCCTGGCCCTGGTGTTCCTGGCGCCGCTGGTGCCGCTGCTGGCGCCGCTGGGCGCGCTGGGCGTGTGGCTCGAGGCCGCCCTGCGCTTGCCCATCCTGGCCGCGGCCACCTGGCTGCCGCTCCCTCGCCGCCCCTCCGGAGCCACCGCGGCCGCCGTCACGGTTGCCGCCACCCCCGCGGTGTTCGGAACCTTCCGGAACCTCCTGGGGCCGCCGGGGCCGCCCGGGGCTGCTGGCGACGCGGCGCCCGCCTGGCTCGGGTCACCCACGCCGCTGCCGCCCTGGCCATGCTGGCCTGGGCCGCGCCCCCGGCCCCCGGCAGCGTCGCCGAGACCCCCGGAGGGGTCCCCAAGGCTCCCGGCAGCGTGCGGCGCGCTCTGGCACTGACCTGGGAGGAGCGGAACGTCCTTGGAGCTGCCGTGCTCTGCCTCGTGCTGGCCGTCGTTGGTGGGTGGCTGTCCTGGTTTGGGGCAAATTTGGGAGAAAAACTCCAAAGAGGGCAAAGCAAACCCACGCGGCCCCTCCCCACAACCGGGTCAGGAAGGATTCCACAGAGAAAAGTGGAAAGAACCTGTTTATTTAACAGGCAAAGCACCCCTAGAACACAAAATGAACAATACCGGGTGACAGCACTCTGAAAAAGATGACAAATTCAGAAAGTCTCTCTTGGGGGTGGTTGCTCTGTTATCAGTCACTCTGTTATCAGTCCCTCTGGTGCTGGGGTAGCTGCTGCAGCCACAAGGTGCAAACTCTCGGTGTTTCCCAGGTCCCAGTCTGGAGCAGGTTTGAGTGGTTCCAAAAAAGGGAAAGGAAAAACAGTCCAGGGAAAAATTTGGACTGCTTAGCTAAAATAACTAATGAGCAGAAGCAAAAGCAAGAGCAAAGCAAAAAGCAAAAGCAGCACCATGTACTGTCCCGTCTCTGTGTCCCGCCAGCCGTGGGGGAGCAGGCTGATAACAAAACCAAAACAAAACTTTCACTCTTCAGAGCCAGCCTTGAAGGCAAAGAACATGATATCCTGCATAAACAGAACACATGAATGGGGACACAAGCATCCTAATGTCACCCTAGGACATTGACATGTGGTGACAGGTGCTGACACCCCAAATTTGGGCTCTGCAGCCTGAAATTAGGCCCCCCCCCAATTTGGGACGCCCCCCAAAATTGAATGCTTGCGCCTAAAAATTAAGTGCTGAGCCCCTAAATAGGCGATGACCACCCTAAAATTGAGTGGTGACCCTCCTAAATTGCGAGTTGACCCCTTCAGTTGGGTGCTGACCCTGCCAAAATGGGGTGCTGACTTTCCAAATTGGGTTCTGACCCTGCAAACTTGATTGTCGGTCCCCCAAAATTGGGTGCTGACCCTCAAACTTAGGGTCTGATGCCCAAAAATGGATGTTGACCTCTAAGGCCTGGGATCTTAATGTCCTGATCTCCTATGTTTAGGTTCCGACCCATGAAATTGTGTGCTGAACCCCCAAAATTGGTACTGACACCCTAAATTGGGTGTAAAATCCCTAAATTTGTCACTAAGCCCCCAAAATTGGGCCCTGACCTCTCTAAATTGTCTCCTGCCCAAATCATGTCCCGCCTTTCCCAGATTAGATCCCCGCTCCCCAGACGGGGTCCTGCCCCTCACAAATCAGGGTCCCCCTGTGTCAGTGTCACAGCCGTGGTGACACAGCCTCGGTGACACCCAGGGGAGATGGCGGGGCCCTACGTCACCGGGCAGGTGCTGGATGCCATCGGGAGTGGGGATGGAGTCACCGCCGGAGCTGTCGGGATGGTGGCGGCTGCTGGAGCCACAAGGTGGGTAGCAGCATCCCCAGGGCCTGTCCCCATGTCCCCAACGTCCCTGATGTCACCGTGTCCCCGCGTCCCCACAGTGTGCTGTTTTCTGGCTGCCGGGGGTCTCTCTTCATGCTGTTGATGGCGCGTCTCCGTCAGAGCCTGAGCCTGCGGCTCTTCTCCCACCTGGTGCACCAAGACCTGGACTTCTTCCAGGGAACACCAGCAGGTAACGGGCCATGGCCCAGCCCCATCCCACCTGACCCATCCCACCTGTCCCATCCCATCCCATCCCATCCCATCCCATCCCATCCCCCATCCCATCCCATCCCATCCATCCCATCCCATTGATCCCATCCCATCCCATCCCATCCCATCCCATCCCATCCCATCCCATCCCATCCCATTGATCTCATCCCATTGATCCCATCCCATCCCATCCCATCCCATCCCATCCCATCCCATCCATCCCATCGCACTGATCCCATCCCATCCCATCCCATCCCATTGATCCCATCCCATCCCATCCCATCCCATTGATCCCGTCCCATCCCATTGATCCCATTGATCCCATCCCATCCCATCCCATCCCATCCCATCCCATCCCATCCCATCCCATCCCATTGATCTCATCCCATTGATCCCATCCCATCCCACTGATCCCACCCCAACATCCCCATCCCATCCCATCCCATCCCATCCCATCATCCCCATCCCATCCCATCATTCCCATCACATCCCATCCCATTGATCCCATTGATCCCATCCCATCCCATTGATCCCATCCCATCCCACTGATCCCATTGATCCCATCCCATCCCATCCCATCCCATCCCATTGATCCCATCCCATCCCCCATCCCATCCCATCCCATCCCATCCCACTGATCCCATTGATCCCATCCCATCCCATCCCATCCCATGCCATTGATCCCATCCCATCCCATCCCATCCCATCCCATCCCATCCCATCCCACTGATCCCATTGATCCCGTCCCATCCCATCCTGTCTGTTATCCCATCCCACCACTCCATCCCCATCATTCCCATTCCCACCATCCCATCCCATTCCATCCTATGCCATCTTCCTGGCTTCATTTTACTCCAGTGTTCCATCCTGTCCCCATCCCACTTTCCCATTCTAGCCACTGTTCTGTCCCCATCATTCTCACTCCCACGCCTCCACCCTGTTGCATATCCCCATCTTCCTCCCACCATCCCAGCACCCCATCCCACCATCTCCATTCCCGCCATCCCATCTCCCCTGTCCCACCCCATTCCACCCTGACCATCTCCACACCCATTCCCATCATCCCATCCCTCTGGTGCCCATCACATCATTCCCATCCCGAATGGGATCATCCAGGATGGGATCGTGGTCTCGCCCACCACGATCCCAACCTCTTTTTCCGCCCTGCAGCTGAGCTCCTGGCTCAGTTTTCCATGGAAGTGCCACGGGTGTGCAGGGCAGCACCGAGTGGGGCCAACCAGCTGCTCCGGAGCCTGGTGATGGCCCTGGTGGTGGGGGGGTTCATGGTGGGGCTGGCACCGGGGCTGGCACTGCTGGCACTGCTGGAGGTGCCCCTTGGAATCGCCACCCGCCGCATCCAGAGCACCCGCAAACAGGTCGGGAGTACAGCAGGGAAGGAGTGGGAGGGGAGTGAAGGAAGGTGGGAATGGTGGAGCTGGGATGGAGGCCAGGGGAGTGGGATGGTGGGGATGGGATGGGATGGGATGGGATGGGATGGGATGGGATGGGATGGGATGGGATGGAGAACAGAAAGGAGGACGATGGAGGTGGAAATTGTGGGATGAAAGGGGATGAAGACAAAGGGAGTGGGATGGTGGGGATGGGATGGAGAATGGAAAGGAGGACGATGGAGGTGGAAATGGTGGGATGGAAGTGGATAAAGACAAGGGGAATGGGATGGTGGGAATGGGATGGAATTGGGTGGGATGGGATGAGATGGAATGGGGAATGGAAAGGGGACAATGGAGATGGAAATGGTGGGATGGAGGGGGGTAAAGACAAGGGGAATGGGATGGTGGGGATGGGATGGGATGGGATGGAGAACAGAAAGGAGGACGATGGAGGTGGAAATGATGGGATGGAAGGGGATAAAGACAAGGGGATGGGATGGTGGGGATGGGATGGAGAATGGAAAGGGGGACAATGGAGATGGAAATGGTGGGATGAAAGGGGATAAAGACCAGGAGAGTGGGGTGGTGGGAGTGCTGACATGGGGATAGAACGAAATGGTGGAGATGGGAGTGGTGTGGATGGGAAGAGAAGGATGAGATAAGGTGGGATGGTGGGCACGGGATGAGATAGCGGGGATGGGGATGGTGGGATTAGGACTGGGAGAATGGATGGGAATGGTGAGGGTGAGAGAGAAGGGTGTGGGATGGTGGGAATGCAATCGTGGGGATGCCGCGGGTGCGGTGGGACGGGATGCGGATGGTGGGCCAGGAGGGTGACCTGGGAAAGTTGGAGATCCCCCATTGCTGCCACAGGCGCTCCAGCGATCCATGCTGGAAGCATCTGCCCGCACAGCCGCGGGGGTGCAGGAATCGGTTGCCGCCATCGAGACCATCCGAACCTTTTCGGCGGAGGAGGAGGAGGAGGAGCAGCACAGACAGAACCTGGCCAAGGAGCTGAGGCTGAAGGAGCAGATAGAGCTGGAGCTGGCAATCTTCACCCTTGTCTACAGGGTCAGGGGGGACTGGGAATGGGAACCACAGGGAATGGGGATGCCAGGATCGGGGATGAGGACACTGGGAATGGGGGTACTGGGAATGGGGACACTGGGACCAGGAATGGGAAACCGGCTGAGATGGGGACACTGAGAGCAGAGTGGGGACACCAGGAATGGGGACAACAGAACAGGGACACTGGGATCAGCAACAGGCACGGCAGGAATGGGAATGGTGACATTGGAAACAGGATGGGGACACTGGGATAAAGGTTGGGAACAGCAGTGTGGTGGTGATTGCGGGTCCCCAGGACGAGAGAAGAGACGAAAATCTTGACTCCACGTTTCAGAAGGCTGATTTATTATTTTATTATATATATGATATTAAAAGAAAATTATATACTAAAACTATACTAAAGAAAGAGAAAGGAGACATTAGAAAGCTAGAAAGGAATGAATAATAAAATCTTGTGACTGACCAGAGAGTCCGACACAGCTGGACCTGTGATTGGTCATCGTGTAAAAACAACCACATGAGACCAACCAAAGATGCACCTGCTGCATTCCACAGCAGCAGAAAATTATTGTTTACATTTTGTTTCTGAGGCCTCTGAGCTTCTCAGGAGAAAAATCGTGGTGAAAAGATTTTTCAGGAAATGTGTCCGTGACACATCAGGATCAGGAACAGGGACAGATCAGGATCAGGAATAGGGGCATCAAGAGTGAGAGGGGGGCACCAGAACAGGGATGAGGCCACCAGGAACAGGGATGAAGACACAGAGATAAAGGAGTGGGATGGGGACAGGCGGAATGGGGACACCAGGAGTGGGTTGGGGGCAGATGGAATGGGAGACACCAGGAGTGGGTTGGAACGGGGGCAGATGGAATGGGGGCACCATAAATAGGTTGGGGCAGATGGAATGGGGAACCAGGAGTGGGAGAGCAGATGGGGGCACCATAAATAGGTTGCAGATGGTGGGCACAATGGGTTGAACAGTGGAGGGGGCACCATAAATAGGTTGGGGGCAGATGGAATGGGGACACCAGGAGTGGGATGGGGACACCACGAGTGGGTTGGGGGCAGATGGAATGGGGACACCAGGAGTGGGATGGGGACACCACGAGTGGGTTGGGGGCAGATGGAATGGGGACACCAGGAGTGGGATGGGGACACCACGAGTGGGTTGGGGGCAGATGGAATGGGGACACCAGGAGTGTGATGGGGGCAGATGGAATGGGGCCACCAGGAGTGGGTTGGAATGGGGGCAGATGGAATGGGGGCACCATAAATAGGTTGGGGCAGATGGAATGGGGCCACCAGGAGTGGGTTGGAATGGGGGCAGATGGAATGGGGGCACCATAAATAGGTTGGGGGCAGATGGAATGGGGCCACCAGGAGTGGGTTGGAATGGGGGCAGATGGAATGGGGGCACCATAAATAGGTTGGGGGCAGATGGAATGGGGCACCAGGAGTGGGCTGGGGGCAGCAGTGTCCCTGTCCCCACCCACAGGTGATCGAACTGGCCATCCGGGTCATGGTGCTCTTCAGGAGCCACCAGCAGCTCCGTGACGGATCCATCACTCCCGGGGTCCTCGTCACCTTCCTGCTGTACCAGGACAGAGTTGGCAGCCATGTCCAGGTGATCCCATGGAATGCGCGTGTCTGTCCGTCCGTCCGTGCTTCTGTCCCTCCCGGTGCCACCCCCTTCCTTCTCCCCAGGTGCTGCTCTACGGCTTCAATGAATTCCTGACCAACGCAGCTGCTGGACAGAAGATCTGGGAATACCTGGATCGGAAACCCGCAGGGAATGTCGGGGGGACGCGGGAGCCCCCCGAGCTTCAGGGCCACGTCACTTTTCACAAGGTCTCCTTCACATATCCTGGGAATCCAGAGCGCCCTGTGCTGAAGGTGGGTCTGGGGGCAGGTGGGGTTTCCCAGGCGTGGGAATTCTGGCATCACCTGCTGTCACGACCCGTCCTTACGAACGGGTTCCGTGAGGATTTGTGGATTGATCTCAGGGTGCAAAAAACACTGACACGGCACAGGGGATTTGCAGTGATAATCAAAACAAATGCAGCTTTATTGAGTGACCACAGCAAAATGCAATAGAGGGATTAAGGGAGAGAAAAATGTAGAGAAAGAGAGAGAAAAGAGAGAGAGAGGGAGTGGGATATAGCTACCAAACGTAGAGGTGAAGTCCTTCGGTCCAGTCCAGTCGAGGCTCCGCCTGTTACGTCGTGGAGATCTCAGAGGTGCAGTCCATCTGGACCCCAATCATACTCTTTTTCGATGGGGGAAGGGGGGTGGATTTTGTAACAGAGTAAAAGGTAGTTTATTGTATCTTCGGGGGGAAAGAATGGTGTTTGGAAAAGGGGTACACACAGTCCATGTTCAGCAGTGGGCAAGAGCCATTGTCTTCTTGGTCCGCTGCTCACACCTGCAACATCCATCTGGCTTTGGTCAGCTTGCCTCCCCCACACACCTCCCCCAGGTTAGGGGTCTCAGTCCCAGTCCTTGGAAAGAGTGTGGGACGGCCTTTTCACATAGGGATTTCATGTCTCGGACTTTGATGGAGAGGCTTCTTACATCTCAGTCTGTCTGTCACAGTGGTTGTCAGACAAGTGAGGGGTCTTCTGTGGGGGACCACCCAAAACTCAGGAGAAGTCCAGCCAGGCTGAGAGGTGGGACAACTTCCAAGGCTGGTGTTGAAAAAGGCAAGGTGCCCCCTGCTTCCTTTCATTGGGTTCAGTGTAGCATGCAGCAAACAACACCTGTGAAAAGAGCGGCTTAGCAATGCTCTCAGGTCTCGGGGCCTTGTTGGCATGTGGCTTTCTCCTTCCGAGCCAGAGATTTTTAGACAGTGGGCTCTTCTCTTCGGCGGTCCCCCAATGAGGATCGTGAGGCAGACGAGGAACGTTTCAGACAGGCTCTCACAGCTGCCCCCATGCCGCAGGATGTGAGCTTCGAGGTGCGCTCCGGGGAGGTGACAGCGCTGGCGGGGCCCAATGGCAGCGGGAAGAGCACGGCCGTGGCGCTGCTGGAGCGGCTGCGGGACCCTGGCAGCGGCACGGTGCTGCTGGATGGCATCCCGCTGCCGGAATATGAGCACCGGTACCTGCACCGCAAGGTGGGACAGCAGGGACGCTGGGAACACTGGGCGTGGAGTGGGGGAAATGGGGACAGGGGTCAGGGGACAATTGTGGCGGTGGTCACAGGGGTTTTTGGATGAGGGAAGAGACGAGGATTTGACTCCATGTTTCAGAAGGCTTGGTATATTATTTTATGATATATATTACATTAAAACTATACTAAAGAGAACAGAAGAAAGGATTTCATCAGAAGGCTAGCTAAGCTATGAATAGAATAGGAAAGAATAATAACAAAGGTTTGTGGCTCAGGCTCTCTGTCCGAGCCAGCTGGGCTGTGATTGGCCATTAATTACAAACATCCAATACGGGCCAACCAAAGATCCACCTGCTGCATTCCACAGCAGCAGATAATGAATGTTTACATTTTGTTCCTGAGGCCTCTCAGCTTCTCAGGAGGAAAAATCCTAAGAAAATAATTTTCCATAAAAGATGTCAGCGACAGACAATGAAATGGAACTGGGACCACAGGAGCATGGGAGCAGAAATGGGGACTCTGGGAAGAGGGATGGTGACGCCAGGAATAGGGTGGGGACAACAGGAAATGGGATAGGGACATTGGGAAATGGGATGGGGATGACAGGGATGGGGATGGGAAAAGTGGGAAGTGAGGGGTGGGGACACTGGGGACACAGATGGGGACAGTGGGATCAGGGGTGGGGACACTGGGGACACCAAGGTGGGATGGGGTCATGGAACAGGGGTGGGGACACCAGGAGCCAAGACAGCGTCACAGGGTTTGGTGCTGGGGCAGGTGGTGCTGGTGGAGCAGGATCCCGTCCTGTTTTCTGGAACGATCCGTGAGAACATCCTGCTGGGGCTGGAGCACTGCAAAGAGTCAGAGCTGCGGGAGGCCGCCACTGCTGCTGGAGCCATGGAGCTCATCCAGGGACTGGAGCAGGGCTGGGACACTGGTGAGAGCCAGGGGGATGGGGCACCCCTAGGGCACATCCCCCTGATCCCAGGATCCTCTGGCAGCGATGGGAGAGCAGCGTGGGAGGCACATGGTGGGGTGTGCAGGGCATCCCTGAGGTCAGATCCCACTGATCCTGTGGGATTGGTCACACAGATCAGATCGCACTGATCCCGTGGGATTGCTGATGCATGTCAGGTCCCACTGATCCCATGGGATTGCTGATACAGATCAGATCCCACTGATCCCATGGGATTGCTGACGCAGGTCAGATCCCACTGATCCCATGGGATTGCTGATGCAGGTCAGATCCCACTGATCCCATGGGATTGCTGATGCATGTCAGGTCCCACTGATCCCATGGGATTGCTCACACAGGTCAGATCCCACTGATCCCATGGGATTGCTCACGCAGGTCAGATCCCACTGATCCCATGGGATTGCTCACACAGGTCAGATCCCACTGATCCCATGGGATTGCTGACACAGGTCAGATCCCACTGATCCCATGGGATTGCTGATGCAGGTCAGATCCCACTGATCCCATGGGATTGATCACACAGGTCAGATCCCACTGATCCCATGGGATTGCTGACGCAGGTCAGCTCCCACTGATCCCTGGGTTGTCACACAGTCAGATCCCTCCTCCGCAGGTCAGTCCCACTGATCCCATGGATTGCTCCACAGGTCAGATCCACTGTCCTGATTGTGGTTGCTACGATCCATGTTCTAGCAACCCACTGCCCATTTATTAATGTTTCGGTTTGACCCCTGAAGAACTTTCCTGCCCCATTAGCCCACTCAGCACCCCTACAGTGTTCATTGTGGCAAGCTCCCTGTCTCTTCCTGTTCTTCCTCCTGCCTTCCCATTGTCACATGTCACTTCAACACCTTGAACCTTCCCAATGCCCCCCTAGATCACCTCACGGTTGCTGAGGTGGGGGAACATGGGGAGTAGGGGAAAGGGGAGGAACCTCTCGGGCTGGGATCCCGCTGATCACAGGAGCACAGGGGGCGGGAGAAGAGGGGAGAACTCCAGGGCTGCACCCCACTGATCCCCTGTGGTTGCTCCCGCAGAGGTGGGGGTGGGAGGGGCGGCTGGCAGCGGGGAGCGGCGCCGCGTGGCCCTGGCCCGGGCTCTGCTCCGGCGCCCAGCCGTGCTCATCCTCGACGAGGCACTGGATGATGGAGATGCTGGAGCGGTGAGCGGGGTGGGGTGGAGGGGGCTGGTCTGGATAGGGGTGCAGTTGGTGAAAATGGGTGTGATGGGATGGCTGGGATGGGATGGTGGGATGGGGTGGTGGGAATAAGGGATAATGATTGGGATGGAGTGGGAATAATGTGATGGAAGACAGGGATTGGATGGGGTGGTGTGGGTGAACGAGGTGGAGAAATAGGACAGGATAGTTGGATGGGAATGGTGAGGATGGGATGGAGACCAGGGGTGTAGGATGGCAGAAAAGTAGAATGAAGGAATGAAGACAAGGAGATGTGATGGGGGGGGTGGGATGGGGTGGGAATGGAGCAGATAGGAATGCTGGGATGAGCACAGAGAGATGGAATGCAATGGGAAGGGTTGGGGTGGTGGCGGGAGCGTGGGATGGGACAGTGGGGATGGGGATGGTTTGGACAGGATGGCAAAGTGGGCAAGGGGATGGGATGGAGAACAGGGAGGTGGGATGGTAAGAACAGGATGATGGGATTATGGTGGGACTGAGAGAAATGGGACAGTGGGGTGGGATTGGTTGGTTGGGACTGGGTGGGATCAGGTGGGACGGGGTAGGACTGAGTTGGGTGGGATGGGATGGGATGGGATGGGATGGGATGGGATGGGATGGGATGGGATGGGATGGGATGGGATGGGATGGGATGAGCGTTCTCTGAGTTGGGTGGGATGGGTTGGGATGAGGGTTCGGTGAGTTGGGTGGGTTGGGATAAGCGTTCTCTGAGCTGGATGGGTTGGGATGAGTGTTCTCTGGGTTGGAATGAGCGTTCTCTGAGTTGGATGGGTTGGAATGAGCGTTCTCTGAGCTGGATGGGTTGGGATGAGCGTTCTCTGAGCTGGGTGGGTTGGGATGAGCATTCTCTGAGTTGGATGGTTGGGATGAGCGCTCTCTGAGCTGGATGGGTTGGGATGGGATGAGTGTTCTCTGGGTTGGGATGAGTGTTCTCTGAGCTGGATGGGATGGGATGGGATGGGATGGGATGGGATGGGATGGGATGGGATGGGATGGGATGGGATGGGATGAGTGTTCTCTGGGTTGGGATGAGCGTTCTCTGAGTTGGATGGGTTGGGATGAGCATTCTCTGAGCTGGATGGGTTGGGATGAGCGTTCTCTGAGCTGGATGGGTTGGGATGAGCGTTCTCTGAGCTGGATGGGATGGGATGGGATGGGATGGGATGGGATGGGATGGGATGGGATGGGATGGGATGGGATGAGTGTTCTCTGGGTTGGAATGAGCGTTCTCTGAGCTGGATGGGTTGGGATGAGCGTTCTCTGCCCCCAGGCACAGCGCTGGGTGCGCACTGGGCTGGCCCAGACCGTGCTGGTCGTGTCCCACCGGCCGCGGGTGCTGGACGGCGCCGATTGCCTGGTGGTGCTGGAGCGCGGGGCCGTGATGGAGACAGGAACACCAGCGGAGCTGCGGGAACGCCGCGGCGCCTACAGCCGCCTGCTCCTTGGAGGAGGCAGCACTGGGCAGCCCGAGGCCCCCGGGATGGGCAGCGAGCAGGGGGCTGCATCTGTCAGGGAATAAAGGGGAATTAGCCCCAGTGTCCCCATTCCCGGTGCTGGTGTCACCAGCCAGCTCCTGGTGTCCCGGTCATGGTGTGCTGTGAATTCCCTTATTCCCACATCCTCTGGATCCCAACTCCCTGTGTCCCCACTGTGTCCCCCAGGCCCGCCCATTCCCTGGATGTGTCTGTGTCCCCTGTATCCACCATGTCCCCATGATCCCTGGTCCCCGTGTCTGCTCCTGGACGTGGGACAGGGAGTGGGAAATCAATCCCAAGGAATGGATCTGGGCATGGGTGTCACGTCCTCATCTCACTCCTGCTGTGCCCACTCCAAGCTCCTGATGTCCCCAGTCCTTTCCCAGTGTCTTCATCCCAGTTCCCGATGTGCTCTTTTCTATTCCTGCTTCCCTGAGAGGAAGTGCTGGGCACTGGAGGAGGGAGCTGGGATTTATTGCCCAAACCAGGGTATTTTTACATGAGAAATAAAACATTTTGAACAACTGTAATTCTTGTGTTTAAAACATGGGAAAACAGGAAGTCAGAGTGTTGGGAAGGGCTGCTGTGTGATGAGTGGGAGCAGCAGGATGAGCTCTGCCAGCAATTTGTGGCTTTCTGCAGGGAGCGGGAAGGGGTTGGACCTGCACCATGGATCATTCAGGTGGTGATTCCTGCCAGGATGAGAGTGAGAATTGGCGTCACCCTGTCTGTCCCCATCCCATGGGCTGGATCTGGCCACAGAGAGCAAGGATCCCAGCAGATCCTACTGCATCCATTGCACCCCAATCCTGCTCCACCAACAGCACCTGATCTGCTTTGGAATCCCCCCAGTCCTGTTCTGGAATCCCAATCCAATGCTGCTCCATCCATCCCACCTGATCCCGCTCTGCAATCATGCCCTGGTCTGGAATCCTGCCCTATACCCCTTCTGGAATCCCACACATGTTCTGTACCCGTGGCCAAGCAATTGGTTTCTCTGCCTGTTTCTGCAGAATGAGAGGATCCGTGGGATTCCAGCATGGATCACACACCAGGATTCGCCTGCACGGAGGTGATCCAGAGCTGGATCTGCCTCTGTGTTAGGGCACACGTGGGGGGTGAGGGGCGCAGGAGACAGACACCACTCACCCCGATGTTCATGTGGCAAGAGAGGGTTTTGTTTTCCACTCCCTCCTTTATACAGAGCATGTGAAAGGCCCGGTCTGGATGCTCTCATTGCTTTGAACTCCACACCCCTTTGGCTCCTGGGCCACTGAAATGCCTGCAGGCTTATGAGAGATCAAATTGGCCAAAACCCTTGTCACTGAGCCCAGGGCTGGCAAGGTGACACCAACATCTCACCCTTTCTTTTCTATAAATTTTAATTTACGTTATAGCTGCAGCATTTATGTCCAGGAACTGCTAGGGGAGAGCTCAGGTAAATATGCCCCAGGCATTAGGCTCATAGGTTACAGATTACAATTTGTAAAAACAGCAAACCATTTAACCCGTGAAGAAAATAAAACAGTCTGTAAGAACAAGAATCATTCAACCCTTATTAAAGGAAAGAAAAAACAACTCAAAACCTAGGAAACAATCTGTAGACAAGGAAAACAGTTTGTAAACAGGGAGATAATTTGTAAACAGATGAATCTTGCTGTGAACTGCAGTCCCAGATTTCCATGAGGTTGCCATCAGTCACTGATCACACGGCCCTGTGTCTGCTGAGGGTTTATCAGGAGGGGGCTGTCGGCATGCAGAGCAGCCTGGGTGCATCTGGCGGGTACCCACCGCGTCCCACTGTCTGTCGGAACACATGGATGTCCCCAGCCCCAGGAAATGGGGTCCCAGGGACCCCCATGTATCGGTAAGGAGGTCTCGTGCCATTGGGTTTGGGCAGCTGAACATCGCACGATTGCATTGGTGAGGAGTGATTTAGCATAACTGGGTGCTGGGATTTTCCTGATACTGTTAAGTGATCTAATTTGTATATAGCTTTAGCTATTCCAATCTATGGGGTCTCACCACATACCTCCCTTTTGTTTATTAAATATTCCTTTTCAGGCACCACGTGCTCTTTCACTATTGCTTGTCCAGTTGGTAAATGAGGGATGCTGGTTTGGTGTGATACACCCCAGAGCTGTAGAAATTGCCTGGTTTTCTGTGAGGTGTATGCAGGCCCATTGTCAGTTTTGATGGTTTGAGGAATGCCCAAGGCTGCAAAAGCTGATTGCCAGTGTGCCATGGCATCCTGTCCCCTTCCCCTGCGTGTACTGTAGCCCGTATTGATGAGGAAAAGGCGTCAATTGAGGCATGGGTGTACTTTAAATGACCAAATTCAGGGATGTGTGTGACATCAGCGTGCCAGATTTGCAAAGCACGCAGTCCACGAGGGTTCACTCCCATCTGCAATGGTGCAGCGTGACCTTGACAGCACAGATGCTAACAATATTACAAACCTCTGTGTTTGACAGCTGAAATTGCTGTTGTAAAGCTCGAGCATCTTGGTGGAAAAAACTGTGCAATGCCTTTGCTTGTGCCAGCACATCTGGCTGTGGTGCTGTCCAAGCAGGGCCAGCGAGCAGATCTGCTCTGGCGTTGCCCTCTGTGATAAAACCTGGTAAATTTGTGTGGCCCCTCATGTGTAGGATGTAGTACAGGTACATCCTGGCCTGGATGGTTAGACATATGAATTTCGGCAATTTAAACAGTTGTGCATTATCAATTTCTTTTAGTGGTGCTTGGTCGAACCTTTGTGCGATGTCAGCCACGTTTGCAGAATCAGTATTGAAATTTAGGGGACTGTCCTGGTTTAGGGCAAATTTGGGAGAAAACCTCCAAAGGGGGCCCCTCCAGAAAGCAAACCCACACGGCCCCTCCTACAACTGGTTCGGGAACGATTCCTTGGAGAGAAGTGGAAAGAACCTGTTTATTTAACAGGCACAGCACCACCAGCACACAAAATGAACAATACCAGGTGACAACACTCTTTCACTGCTCTGAAAAAGATGACAACTTCAGAAAGTCTCTCTTGGGGGTGGTTGCTCTGTTATCAGTCACTCTGTTATCAGTCCCTCTGGTGCTGGGGTAGCTGCTGCAGCCACAAGGTGCAAACTCTCGGTGTTTCCCAGGTCCCAGTCTGGAGCAGGTTTGAGTGGTTCCAAAAAAGGGAAAGGAAAAACAGTCCAGGGAAAAAACTAACTAATGAGCAGAAGCAAAGCAGGAGCAAAGCAGAAGCAAGAGCAAGAGCAAAGCAAAAAGCAAAAGCAGCACCATGTACTGCCCTGTCTGTGTGTCCTGCCAGCCGTGGGGGAGCGGCTGATAACAAAACCAAAACAAAACTTTCACTCTTCAGAGCCAGTCTTGAAGGCACAGAACATGATATCCAGCATAAACAGAACACATGAATGGGGATACAAGCATCCTAATATCACCGTAGGACAGCCCTGCACCCAAAATTCTGTCCTGCACCCACTGCTGCATCCTGAGTCCTGTCCTGCACCCCGAGTCCCGTCCCATACCCAAATTCTGTACTGTCCCATTCCCCAAACCCAAAGCTGCCCCCAAACCCCAACCCCACCCCTCGTTCATCACCACATCCCTGTTCCACACCTGCTCCCCACTCTTCCCCCTCTCCCACCCCTGTCCCACCCCCCAATTTATCCCCTGTCCCTGATCCCCTCCCTGTTCCCTCCCCAGCCCAGTCCTTCCCCGCAAGTGGGGGGCAGCAGCAGTGGCAGCCGGCGGGGGCCGGTGGAGCTGGAGGTGCTGCAGCCCCCGAGCCTCCTCACCCTGGACACGCTCCAGAAGTGCATCTTCAGCCACGAGAGCCACTGCCAGCAGTGAGTGTCGCCTGTCCCCATTGACCATCCGTAAGAGACGGCCTGAAGTTTCCCTCATTTGCCTCACAACCACCGCAAAGACAGAGATCCCTCATCTGCCTCACGACCACTGTGATGCACGGAGATTGAAGCCCCCTCCCAAGGACTGAGACTGAGACCCCCATAACTCTAACACAGGGGGCTGGCCGGACTGAAGCGAGATGTTTGCCAAGTGTTGCCTGCAGGTGTGTTCCCTGGACCAAGAAAACAATTGGTCTCGCTCACTGCTGAGAACATGGACTGTCTGTAAACTTACCTGTTCCCTCTCAGCGGTTTCAATAGACTTACCTGTTCCCCCCCTTGGTGGAGGACTGTAACAGAACCAAGACTTTGAGATTCTCCCTGACGTGACCAGACGGATCTATTGCCTGGACCACGAGGGTTCAGTCTCTCCATTGGTAGCTATTCCCCCCCTTTCTTTCTCTCTCTCTCTCTCTCTCTCTCCTTTATTCTCCTTTCTAATCCTTCTATCGCATCTGCTGTGGGCACTCAATAAAAGGTGCATTTGTTTAGAATAACACTAAAATCCCCTTCCATGTTGCTTTTGCACTCTGAGATCAGTTAACGAACGATCATGAGCCCCGCTTGTATGAGCGGATCATGACACCATCCTGGTGGCCCTGGTGACCCTGCCATGGTCCCTGCTGGCCATCCTGGTGGCCCTGGTGACCCTGCCATTGCCCCTGCTGGCCATCCTGGTGGCTGTGCTGGCCCTGCCATTGCCCCTGCTGGCCATCCTGGTGGCCCTGGTGACCCTGCCATTGCCCCTGCTGGCCATCCTGGTGACTGCGTAGGCCCCACCATAGTCCCCACTGGCCATCGTGGTCCCATCACTGTCCTGTTGGCCATTCTGGTGGCCTCAATGGTCCTGCTATCATCCACGCTGGTGGCCACAGTGTCCCCCCACTGTCCCTGGTACAGGTGGCCCAGCCAGTACATCCAGGCCATCCTGGAGCTGAGCTCGTTGGTGGTCCGGCGCCAGCTCCAGCCACTTCTCCACCCGTGGTGGCTCTACAGCCTCTCCTCTGATGGCCGGCGCTTCGCCCGCGCCGGTGCCACTGTCCACGCCGTCACTGCTGATGTGGTGCAGCACCGGCGCCGGGCACTCGCCTGCCTGGGCCACCAGGCCTGGCTGGACGGCCACCGGGGATGCAGCATGGACTTCATCGACCTCCTGCTGCTCACCAGGGCGGGGCTGGGGTGGTGGCCATGGGGACAGGGAAGTGGTCAAGAGGGTGGTGGTGGCCATGGGGAGATGATGGTGACCATTAGGGGGTGTTGGTCAAGGGATGGTGGTGGCCATGGAAGGGTTGGCCACAGAGGCCAGTAGGATGCTGGTGGCCATGGGGGGTTGGGCATAGACCGGTGGCCACAGGGGAGCAGTGGTGGCCATGGGCAGCACTGACCATAGAGCTGGTGGCCAGTGGGATGGTGGTGCCACAGGGTGGTGGCCATGGGGCAAGAGTGGTGGCCATGGATGGGATTTGGCCCCAGGTGGCCCACGGACTGGTGGCCCCAGTGGCCCATGGCTCAGCTTGCCCCTGCAGGACGAGAATGGCCACACCCTGTCGGGCGAGGACATCGCGGCTGAGGCTGACACCTTCATGTTTGAGGCTGAGCACGAGCTCCCAGGTGCCACTGGGGAGGAGCCACTCCAGTGTCCCCCCACTCACCCAGTGTCCCCACAGGCCATGACACCACGGCCAGTGGCCTGGCATGGCTCTCCTACAACCTGGCCGGCCATCCTGAGCACCAGGAGCGATGCCGCCAGCAGGTCCAGGAGCTCCTGGCTGGCCGGGACACTGCGGACATTGAATGGTGAGATGTCCACAGGGCCTCCCCGGTCATGTGGCTTGGGGACAACGGTGCCACCCCCGCTTGTCCCCAGGGAGGACCTGTCCCAGCTGCCCTTCACCACCATGTGCATCAAGGAGAGCCTGCGGCTGCACCCTCCTGTCACTGCTGTGTCCCGGCGCTGCACCGAGGACATCCCCCTGCGTGATGGCCGTGTCATCCCCAAGGGTATGGCATGGCCAGGGTGTCCCCAGTGTCACCACCCACCCTCATCTGCTGTCCCTAAAGTGGCCATTCCCATCCCACCAGGGGCCATCTGCCTGATGAGCATCTACGGGACCCACCACAGCCCAGACCTCTGGCCCGAGCCTGAGGTAGGGCCACCCTATGAGGTGTCCCTGTCACCGTGGTGGTGACAGCTGTGTCCCCTCGGTGTGACTGTGTCGGTGTCACCCCAGGTGTTCAATCCTCTGAGGTTCAGTCCAGAGAACAGCAAGGGACAGTCCCCATCGTCCTTCATCCCCTTCTCTGCTGGCCCCAGGTATGTGCTGGAGTGGGGACAGGAGTGTCCCCAAGTGCCACCCCTGTCCCTGGCTGGGGTCACAGTGGGGTGACAGTGACAGTGGGGATGTGGTGGCAGGAACTGCATCGGGCAGAGCTTTGCCATGGCTGAGATGAAGGTGGCAGTGGCATTGACACTGTCCCGGTTCGTGCTGCGCAGGGACAACGCGAGGCCACCCCTGGCTGCAAGCCCGAGCTGATCCTGCGTGCCCAGGACGGGCTCTGGCTGCTGCTGGAGCCACTGGTGGGAGTGGCCTGAGGGACACGGGTCACCAGGACATGGGGACATCCCGCAAGGCGGCTGTCACAGCCAGGGGAGGAGCAGGGAATAAATGGCAGCATCAAAGGGACAGAATTGTGGTGGTGGTGGGGATGTGTTGTCCTTGGCCGTGGGACACCCCATGGCATGGACATGTCAACCCATGGACTTGTCCCTTGGCCACTTGTCACCATCCATGCCATGTCCCCCATGTCCTCACCCATGGCCATACAGCCCCATGTCACCATCTATATCTGTGACACCTCCCCGTGCCCAATATCGCCATCCCCAGCCATGTCCACACCCATGTGTCGTGGGTTTACAGGAAGCAGGTTTTCTGAGAATGGAGTAGCCAGAGGCTAATAGGTGTCTAGATTTTAAATTGACACCAAGCTTGGCTACTGAGGGTGGATGCGCTTCTGAGAACACAGGAGTTAGAAGCAGAGCACTCTCTTGGGCTCGCTCTTTTGATTTCTGGCTAGCAAAGAGGCAAGGCTTCTTCTGCTCGAGCTGGGCGGGGGAGGGGAAACTTGCGGCTCGGCAGAGGTAGGCTTGACTTCTCAAGATAGAAGAGTGGTGGGGACACCAAGAGGCGTTAAGCAGCTTCTCTCTACTCAGGAAAGACAGAAAGAGAGAGGCTCCGAGAAGATTTGGGTAGCTTCTCCCCCCCCAGCTAGAAGATGAGAGAGAGAAAGCTGGTACAGGCTTGTGGCTTTGAAGTGATATTGGCTTGTGAAGAAAGAAGAAGAAAGGGGGAGTGCAGCAGAGAAAGAGCTTGGCTGCGTGCAAGAGTTTGTTAACTCTTTTCTAGACAATGAACACTTCACAGAGCATTTAGACTTCTCTCAGAGTAGATGATAAAGAAGAAATAAGCAAGAGAATGACAGTCAGAGCAGTGAGTGGAGGAGGTGGGAGAAAAAAAAAAAGGGCGAAAAAGATGATAGAGTAGCTAGTTGCTAGACTCTTTGGGCTACAGCCATAGACAAAACCATGCTCCCTCGCCCCCCGAAGCGCAAAGCTGCTTGCAGGGGGGAGGGGCCCAGAACTGAGAGGGTTCAGTTTTAGAGACCCCCGGCGCCCAGGGGTAGACAAGTATGGGGGACAAGAAGTCCGAAAGTGATGAAGAAACTGTGCTTTTTTCAGAACTAGTCAAAGCACCCTTAAAAGATAACCCTTGAAACAGCTCTGTTCCTTGTCCAGTAGTGGGAGCGCTGGGCATGCAAAGAAGAAGTCACCATAGCCCCAAGAAAGACTCCTCTCCCCTTGATAAACTAAAATTGAGTATTTACAAAGTGATAGATAGAGATTTGAAATTTAGAAGATGTATTAGAAATGTGGGGAGAAGAAATGCTTTTCAAGAGTTTTCTTTTCCATGTGTGTGTGTGTGTGTGTAGTTTTTTTTTCCTTTTGTAGTTTAGTTAATAAACTTTTTTTCTAAAGTAGAAGCCTGCTTTGCTTATTTCCTAGTCACATCTCACAGCGAACACCAAAGAAGTATATTTTCATGAGGCACTAGCATTGTGCCAATGTCAAACCATCACACCATGTCCTTGTCCCCATCCCCACCATGGCCCCCAATGTCACTATCCATGTCTTAGTTGAATGTCTTTATTTTACCCCAATCTTTGGGTGAAGGGATGAAGAAAAATGAAAGAAAATAAAGCCCAAAATAAACGCATTTATGTGTCCATGCTGGCTGAGAATCCATGTGCCTGGGTGGGTAGAAAGGACCTTTTTTAAGAGGAGTTTCCACTCCGTTGTCTCCAAAATCCTGGTTTTTTGCCCCAGTCCATCACCATTTGGCTGTGGAAGATGCTGCTGGGCCAGAGAGAATTAGAATCATGGAATGATTCAGGTTGGAAAAGACCTCCAACACAATCCATTATTCCTTGATGGCACCCAAAGAAATGATTGGATGCAAAAGGTGAAACTTTTTTGGTGTCAAAAGTAAAAAAATGTGCTGTCCCCTATGAAATTCTGACGTCGGTTTGCATCCCAATGGATTTTTTTCTGGCTGCATCCAAGTGCCCAAGGGGAGCCAGGAAGATGTGAAAACCACCAGCCAGATGTCTTCCCAACATGGATCACCAGGACGCTGGATGACCAATGAGGGTCACTGTGGACCATCCAGTGCGGGGCCTCCAATGGGAGATGGAGTTGAAGCAGCGCTCAAAGCTCTTCCTGCACACGGGGCACTTGTAGGGCATCCCTTACTGCTGCCTCCCTTGGTGTTGGGTCACGGCAGAGTTCTGGGAGAAGCTCTTCCCACACTTGGGACACTGCCAGGGCCTCTCCGCAGTGTGGATCCACTGGTGGGTGACAAGGGTGGAGTTTTTCTTAAAGCCCTTCCTGCAGTCAGGGCAGCAGAAGGGCCTCTATTCTGTGTGACTCTGCTGATGCTTGAGGAGACGGTATCGGCTCTGAAACCTCTCCCCACACTCAGAACACTCATAGGGCCTCTCCCCACTGTGGATCCTCTGGTGGGCAATCAGCCTGGAGTTCCGGCCGAAGCTCTTCCCACATTCCCCACACTCGTAGGGCCTCTCCCCAGTGTGGATCCTCTGGTGGGCGATCAGATGGCAGTCTCGTGCAAGCTTTTCCCACATTCCCTGCACTTGTAGGGCCTCTCCCCAGTGTGGATCCTCTGGGCAATCAGGCTGGGTTCTGGCTGGCTTCCCACATTCTGAGCACGTGTAGGGGCTTCCCCGGTTGTCTGGTGGATGATCAGGTCAGAGCTGTCACGGAAGCCCTTCCCACATTCCCCACACACAAAGGGCCGTATCCCAGTGTGGATCATCTGGTGGCGGTTCAGATGGCCACTCTTCCTGAAGCCTTTCCCACATTCTCCACATTCATAGGGCCGTTCATCAGTGTGGATCCTCTGGTGGTGGATCAAACTGGAGCTCAGGCCGAAGCTCTTTCCACATTCCCCACACTCATGGGGCCGTTCCCCGGTGTGGATCCGCTGGTGGGCGATCAGGTGGGAGCTGAACCTGAAGCTCTGCCCACACTCTGGTGGACGATCAGGCCAGAGGTGTCTCTGAAGCTCTTCCCACATTCCCCACACTCATAGGGCCTTTCCCCACTGTGGATCCTCTGGTGGACGATCAGGGTTGAGCTCTGGCTGAAGCTCTTCCCACATTCCCCACACTCGTAGGGCCGTTCCCCGGTGTGCATCCTCTTGTGGCGCACCAGGCGTGAGCTCGTGGGGAAACTCTTCCCACATTCCAAGCACTGGTGGGGCTTCTTGCCATCGTCAAGCTGCTCATGGAGCACCACCTCAGAGCTCTGGCCAGATCTCTGGCTGCCTTCCTGGCTCAGGGTGGGTCTTTCCTCCTCAGAGCACCCTGGGCTGGGTTTGCAGCCCCTCCTCCTGAGGGACCTCCGGGGCTTTTCCTCCCTGTTGGACTCCTGTGCCGTGGAGCCGCTCAAAACGGCCTCTGCCACCAGGTTCTGCTGTGGGGATTTGTCCTCCCTGCTCTCCATGCTCAGCTCCTTGTCTGGGGGAGGAAGGACAAGGAGAGGATGGGATTTGCCTCCGTGCCACAGGCAAGGGCAAGGAGATCCCCCCAGTGCATCCCTGGCTGAAGAGCATCAGCAGTGGGGCTGTCCTGCAGCCGGGGGCCGGGCTGGGCTGGGAGATGGAGCAGGGAGAGGGGGAAAGGGGCACTGACTTCCTCCTCACCTGCCTGGGTGCCCTGGGACATCTCCCTCTTCCTCACAGCCTTCTCCTCTATCCAGATGAGGTTTGGGAATGGGAAATCCTGGTTTAGGGAAAAACAAGATGTGAGTGCACTGCCTTCAAAGGTCCCCCTGGCTGAGTCCATCTCTAGAAGTCACTGGCTGTCTGGTGGCCAGAAATATCTCCAAAAAGCAAGGAGTCCAAAAACCTCTCCCAGGAGTTCCCTGTTTCCAGTGTCCTCACTTTGGGGTTATGGGGGTCCCTCTTCTCAGAGCTGCTGGGGGGCCCATGGGTCCTGGGCATCCCCCCTCTCCTGGGTCCTCCTTACACAGGCTGAGGGTCTTTTGGGGGTCCCAGGGATGAATTTATGATGCTCATATCCCCATTTGTCTGAAATAAGCTTTGCACCTTTAACACTGGTTCTGAGAGCAGAGAGGGAGGAAGAAGAAGCACGGAGTTTGTTTTCAGAACCTCTCTCACTCCTCCACATTCCGGCTCCTCTCTTGTCTGCAGATGGACAGACGGCAGGACAGAGCTCTCCTTTGCTTTTAGTTAGTTTGAGCTCGCTGAGGCAGAGAAGTTCCCTAGACTGTGGTTTTTGGCTTTTCCTTTTCTTTGGACCTGTCTAAACCTGCTCTGGACTGAACACCCAGAAGAGCACCAGGTGCTCACACCTGTGCCCACCGGGGCTGGGCCACGGCATTTCCAGCACCAGAGAGACTGATAAGAGACTGATAAGAGACTGATAAGAGACTGATAAGAGCCAAGGTACAGCCCACAGAGGGACTTTGTGAGTTTGTCATCTCTTCTGGAGCAGCAAGAGGTTTTATTGTTTAATACTGTTCATTTTTGGGGCTGGTGAGTGCTTTGCCTGTTAAAGAAACAGTTTTTTCCACTCCTCTCAAAGGAAATACTTTTCCAAAACCAGTTGGAGGAGGAGCCACTTGACTTTGCTCTTCTACAGGAAACACCTTTAGAGGTTTTTCTCCCAAAATTGCCCTAAACCAGGACATTGGCTTTGAAGGTCCCACTGGCCAAGTCCTTCTCTAGAAGTCACTGGGTGTCTGGTGGCCAGAAAAATCTCCAAAAATCAGCAAGCCCAAAAACCTCTCCCAGAGGTTCCCTGTTTCCAGTGTCCTCACTTTGGGCTTATGGGGGTCCCTCTTCTCAGAGCTCCTCATGGGCCCATGGGTCCTGGGCATCCCCCCTCTCCCAGGTCCTGCTCAGGCATGCTGAGGCGGTTTTGGAGCTCCCAGGGCTCATCCTCCCCTGATTCTGTGAAAATGGTTTTTGTGATTCGTGTCAATTGGCAACGGAATCAGCAAATGCTTCTATCTGCTGTGTCCAAAACAGACACAAAGAAAGGTTTTGAAACTTTCTGACCAAACAGCCAAATAAAGCATCAAAATCTAAGAAGTACAGTAGAGCAAAAGTGATGAGGTAGCAAGATGACTGATGCTTAGAATAACATAGAGGAAGTTGGGATAAAGCTAAGAGATATTGCAACAAAGCAATTAAAAGCTCATGTATAATAAAAAGCTTGATGCACTTGACAAAATCATGTAGCAGACACCAGTGTAAGGCCTCCCTCCAGACGAGCACAAGAAGGATAGGAATCAATGGCCACTTGGAAAGATTATGAAATTGCTGCTCCCAGCTTATTGATATTTGCTAATTTGGACTAACCAAGCACACTGCAAAATGCTCTGTAGGGTTAAAAACAGGACATATACTTTACTGAACTGTGTGTGCCGTGAGTGGAGCGGTGACTCCCCGGCCACCCAGCGCTGCTTGCTTGCTTGCTTTAAAATAGAAGGTATAGAAATAAAATTCGGATTGGCTATTGAAATTTTATATCAGGTGTTCCAGGGTCCCCTTTCTCCAGCATCCCTCCACTCCAGGCACTCAGCGCTTCCCCTGCTCCCCTTTGCACTCCTGAGAGATCCAAAATATTCCCTCACCAAATAAATTAAAAATACCTCTCTCAGCGACACCGAAATATATTTGGGACCCGACTCCTGTGAAAAATGCCAATCACTTGTTTCTAAAATTTTAGGAGTTTAATAGTAATAAAATGGTTATAAAAATAGCAATACAATTAGAGTAATAATAATTTGGACAATTTGAATTAGGACAATATGAGACAACAAATACAAAAAGTTACGGATGTCCGGGTACCTTTTTCTGGGCAGCAGGAGCCCGAAAAAGGACCCCTGCTAACAAAGGATTAACCCTTAAAAACAATAGCCCCTTGCATATTCATACACTTCATACGTGATGCATAAATTCCATTCAAACACAGGATCCTGTCTGGTCATCATCAACTTCTTCCTTCTAATCCTAACAGCGCCTTTGAGGTGGGAAAAAGTCCGTTTCTTCTGATAAGAGGGCAATGAATTCTTTTCTCTGAAAGATTCAGGTGTCCTGTGGCTGTTGTCTGGTGCGAGTGCCTCACTCCTTTCTTTAAAAAAACCCCACTAACCTTTGTGAAATACAAAGCTGTGTTTCGTGTCAGGTACAAACAGGCAACGTGTGTATTTGTGAGTGCAAAATGTGTGGACACCGACAGTGGGAGAGCTGTGAATTCTAATAATAACTGAGGAAAATAAAGCATGGAAAAAGGCCTTTGAAATTAACCCTTGTTGATTTAGGAGCATTGGAATTAAAGTGTTAAAGATGTTGCTTTTTGCTTGTAGTTAATCCATAAAGAGCTCTGCAACAATAACCTTTTGAAGTATCATTTTAGAATATTACTTGTATCCTTGAAACTATAGCATTGGAATATATGTAAAGGAAATATGCTTATCTCACACCCTATTGAAGCAGAGAAAAACAGCTCGAGAAAGGAACATGAACATCACCTCAAGGATTTATGGTGTCAACCAAGGGAAGCTGGACATCACTGTTATTAGATTTATAGTCTCTGCAATTAAAAGGGTGGACCTACATCTGGGGAGCTGGACTGCACCAGATGGGATTCATCTTCCTTCTGTCGGAAACTGGACCACCACCATCTGGGGATACTCCTTTAAAAACACATCCTGAGAGAAACTAAAATCACAATAGTGTATAGAATTGTGATGTAATACTTTGGAATAAAAAATGCTGATGAATAGAAAATTGGAAATAGAAACTGCTGAAAAAAACTGATGAGTACCCCTATAAATACCTGTAACCCTCAATTATCAGTGTGCAGTTGGAGGGAACACTTCCCCCACTGTACCCAGCGCTGTATTGCTCATACTTTACCATATTAAATAATAAATTGATTGCTGCTTGAATATTGGCCTAGTCAAGCTTCTTATTCATAACAGATTTAGTTCTTATTTTAACTACAAAAGTTACTTTTTAATTACAAGACTACATTTATTATTAAAATGTTAATACAGCACTACTAATCAATACATCAAAATACATATGGTAAATGACGCTGGCAAGGGGGTTTATTTCCAGACGCGAACGAGACGGGGCTGCTATAGAATGCGCCTCGAGCTGTTTATTTTTCAGCATCAGACTCATTACACGGTTATGACAATGGGAAGATGCCAGCAGCTCACATCCCAGGCAGCAGGCCAGAAAACTTTAATGTTACAACTTACTTTATAAGCTTCTTGACCAATCACACAAAGCAAGAGCATATTGACACTGGTTCTATCCAATCACCATAAGCACACGTACCTTTGGTTCAAACAATGCTTGCTTATTTCGAATACAACACCTACTTGTAAGCCTTAAAACACAACGCTCAGAGCTCCATTATTGAGCTCTAACCTTCCTAATATCTTGCTAAATAAACTTTCTGCAGCTTAGAAAGCTATTCAGACAAGCGTTAATACACAGGCCATTGCTCTATTCGCCCTTGCTTTTTCTACAGTTTAAATAATTTTTCTGCTGACCTATCTCACGGCTGTTGCTTTAGCTCTACTCACAGTTCTGCTGTATCTGAGGCCTGCCTTTTGCAGCTTCCCCCAAACCCTCTGATTTTATGAATTCCCACAGTAAATATCTGCGTAGAGCCATACAATACACACTTTTCACAACTCCGGAATCGGCAGGGCCCAAACCCCAGCAAAATCCCCCTCCACCCCGCCAAACAAACCCTCCCGGAGCTGCCGCGATGGACTCGGGGCGAGCTTCCCTCGGCGCTCACCTGCGGGATGCGGGGCAATGCGATGCTGCCGGGGCTCGGCTCCTGGGTGATCCGTGATCACCAGGACCACAGATCACCGGGTCTCTGCCCAACGAGAGTCACTGCGGGTTACCCAGCGCGGATCCTCCCACGGGGGATGGAGCTGGAGCAGCGCACGAAGCTCTTCCCGCACCGGGGGCACCGGTGGGGATTCCCTTGGTGCTGCCTCCCTCGGCGTCGGGTCCCGGCGGGGTTCTGGGAGAAGCGCTTCCCACACTCGGGACGCTGTCAGGGCCTCTCCCCAGTTCCAGGCAGAGGAATTCCGCTCTGACCGATTTCCTCAGCAGCGACTCTGCAGTTCCCGGGCAGACCCGCGGCGCCCAGCGCTCCCAATTCCACCGCACCGGCGCCGCCGCTCGTACCCAGCGAGCCCCGGAAGCGGAATTTTGGCTCAGGGGGGAGGGGGACGGGACGGACGGATCCGCACTGGGGGTCCCCGAGCCCCCTGCCCATCGCTGGGGGTCCCCGAGCCCCCTGCCCATCGCGGGGGGCTCTGGGGGTTTCTCCCCCTGCCCCAGAGCCGGCGCTGCTGCGGCCGCGGGGCACAGGGGGTGCGAAAGGGGGATCCGGGAGGAAGGGGAGGGAGAGGGGAAGGGGAGGAGCAGGAACAGGAGGAGCACGAAGGGGAGCAGCCCCAGGAGCAGCAGCAGGGGCCGGAGCATTGCGGGGTTCCCCGGCGAGCCCGCTGAGCCCGCAGCTCGCTGGCCCCGGCAGCATCGCATTGCCCCGCATCCCGCAGGTGAGCGCCGAGGGGAGCTCGCCCCGAGTCCATCGCGGCAGCTCCGGGAGGGTTTTGTGGGGGGGTAGAGGGAGATTTTGCTGTGGTTTGGGACCTGTCGATTGGGGAGTCGAGTCCCAAATATATTTCGGTGTCGCTGAGAGAGGTATTTTTAATTTATTTGGTGAGGGGATATTCTTGGATCTCTCAGGAGTGCAAAGGGGAGCAGGGGAAGCGGTGAGTGCCTGGAGTGGAGGGATGCTGGAGAAAGGGGACCCTGGAACACCTGATATAAAATTTCAATAGCCAATCCGAATTTTATTTCTATACCTTCTATTTTAAAGCAAGCAAGCAAGCAGCGCTGGGTGGCCGGGGAGTCACCGCTCCACTCACGGCACACACAGTTCAGTAAAGTATATGTCCTGTTTTTAACCCTACAGAGCATTTTGCAGTGTGCTTGGTTAGTCCAAATTAGCAAATATCAATAAGCTGGGAGCAGCAAATTCATAATCTTTCCAAGTGGCCATTGATTCCTATCCTTCTTGTGCTCGTCTGGAGGGAGGCCTTACACTGGTGTCTGCTACATGATTTTGTCAAGTGCATCAAGCTTTTTATTATACATGAGCTTTTAATTGCTTTGTTGCAATATCTCTTAGCTTTATCCCAACTTCCTCTATGTTATTCTAAGCATCAGTCATCTTGCTACCTCATCACTTTTGCTCTACTGTACTTCTTTGATTTTGATGCTTTATTTGGCTGTTTGGTCAGAAAGTTTCAAAACCTTTCTTTGTGTCTGTTTTGGACACAGCAGATAGAAGCATTTGCTGATTCCATTGCCGATTGACACGAATCACAAAAACCATTTCCACAGAATCAGGGGAGGATGAGCCCTGGGAGCTCCAAAACCGCCTCAGCATGCCTGAGCAGGACCTGGGAGAGGGGGGATGCCCAGGACCCATGGGCCCCCAGCAGCTCTGAGAAGAGGGACCCCCATAAGCCCAAAGTGAGGACACTGGAAACAGGGAACCTCTGGGAGAGGTTTTTGGGCTTGCTGATTTTTGGAGGTTTTTCTGGCCACCAGACACCCAGTGACTTCTAGAGAAGGACTTGGCCAGTGGGACCTTCAAAGCCAATGTCCTGGTTTAGGGCAATTTTGGGAGAAAAACCTCTAAAGGTGTTTCCTGTAGAAGAGCAAAGTCAAGTGGCTCCTCCTCCAACTGGTTTTGGAAAAGTATTTCCTTTGAGAGGAGTGGAAAAAACTGTTTCTTTAACAGGCAAAGCACTCACCAGCCCCAAAAATGAACAGTATTAAACAATAAAACCTCTCGCTGCTCCAGAAGAGATGACAAACTCACAAAGTCCCTCTGTGGGCTGTAGCTTGGCTCTTATCAGTCTCTTATCAGTCTCTTATCAGTCTCTTATCAGTCTCTCTGGTGCTGGAAATGCCGTGGCCCAGCCCCGGTGGGCACAGGTGTCAGCACCTGGTGCTCTTCTGGGTGTTCAGTCCAGAGCAGGTTTAGACAGGTCCAAAGAAAAGGAAAAGCCAAAAACCACAGTCTAGGGAACTTCTCTGCCTCAGCGAGCTCAAACTAACTAAAAGCAAAGGAGAGCTCTGTCCTGCCGTCTGTCCATCTGCAGACAAGAGAGGAGCCGGAATGTGGAGGAGTGAGAGAGGTTCTGAAAACAAACTCCGTGCTTCTTCTTCCTCCCTCTCTGCTCTCAGAACCAGTGTTAAAGGTGCAAAGCTTATTTCAGACAAATGGGGATACGAGCATCATAAATTCATCCCTGGGACCCCCAAAAGACCCTCAGCCTGTGTAAGGAGGACCCAGGAGAGGGGGAATGCCCAGGACCCACGGGCCCCCCAGCAGCTCTGAGAAGAGGGACCCCCATAACCCCAAAGTGAGGACACTGGAAACAGGGAACTCCTGGGAGAGGTTTTTGGACTCCTTGCTTTTTGGAGGTATTTCTGGCCACCAGACACCCAGTGACTTCTAGAGATGGACTCAGCCAGGGGGACCTTTGAAGGCAGTGCACTCACATCTTGTTTTTCCCTAAACCAGGATTTCCCATTCCCAAACCTCATCTGGATAGAGGAGAAGGCTGCGAGGAAGAGGAAGATGTCCCAGGACACCCAGGCAGGTGAGGAGGAAGTCAGTGCCCCTTTCCCCCTCTCCCTGCTCCATCTCCCAGCCCAGCCCGGCCCCCGGCTGCAGGACAGCCCCACTGCTGATGCTCTCCAGCCAGGGATGCACTGGGGGGATCTCCTTGCCCTTGCCTGTGGCACGGAGGCAAATCCCATCCTCTCCTTGTCCTTCCTCCCCCAGACAAGGAGCTGAGCATGGAGAGCAGGGAGGACAAATCCCCACAGCAGAACCTGGTGGCAGAGGCCGTTTTGAGCGGCTCCATGGCGCAGGAATCCAACAGGGAGGAAAAAGCCCCGGAGGTCCCTCAGGAGGAGGGGCTGCAAACCCAGCCCAGGGTGCTCTGAGGAGGAAAGACCCACCCTGAGCCAGGAAGGCAGCCAGAGATCTGGCCAGAGCTCTGAGGTGGTGCTCCATGAGCAGCTTGACGATGGCAAGAAGCCCCACCAGTGCTTGGAATGTGGGAAGAGTTTCCCCACGAGCTCACGCCTGGTGCGCCACAAGAGGATGCACACCGGGGAACGGCCCTACGAGTGTGGGGAATGTGGACAGAGCTTCAGCCAGAGCTCAACCCTGATCTCCCACGAGAAGATCCACACTGGGGAAAGGCCCTATGAGTGTGGGGAATGTGGGAAGAGCTTCAGAGACACCTCTGGCCTGATGGTCCACCAGAGGATGCACACCGGGGAACGGACCTACGAGTGTGGGGAATGTGGGCAGAGCTTCAGGTTCAGCTCCCACCTGATCTCCCACCAGAGGATCCACACCGGGGAACGGCCCTACGAGTGTGGGGAATGTGGAAAGAGCTTCGGCCTGAGCTCCAGTTTGATCCACCACCAGAGGATCCACACTGATGAACGGCCCTATAAATGTGGAGAATGTGGGAAAGCCTTCAGGGAGAGTGGCCATCTGAACCGCCACCAGATGATCCACACTGGGATACGGCCCTTTGGGTGTGGGGAATGTGGGAAGGGCTTCCGTGACAGCTCTCGCCTCATCATCCACCAGACAACGCACACTGGGGAATGCCCCTACACGTGCTCAGAATGTGGGAAGAGCTTCATCGAGAACTCCAGCCTGATTGCCCACCAGAGGATCCACACTGGGGACAGGCCCTACAAGTGCAGGGAATGTGGGAAAAGCTTCAGGCAGAGCTGCCATCTGATTGCCCACCAGAGGATCCACACTGGGGAGAGGCCCTACGAGTGTGGGGAATGTGGGAAAAGCTTCGGCCGGAACTCCAGGCTGATTGCCCACCAGAGGATCCACAGTGGGGAGAGGCCCTATGAGTGTTCTGAGTGTGGGGAGAGGTTTCAGAGCCGATACCGTCTCCTCAAGCATCAGCAGAGTCACACAGAATAGAGGCCCTTCTGCTGCCCTGACTGCAGGAAGGGCTTTAAGAAAAACTCCACCCTTGTCACCCACCAGTGGATCCACACTGCGGAGAGGCCCTGGCAGTGTCCCAAGTGTGGGAAGAGCTTCTCCCAGAACTCTGCCGTGACCCAACACCAAGGGAGGCAGCAGTAAGGGATGCCCTACAAGTGCCCCGTGTGCAGGAAGAGCTTTGAGCGCTGCTTCAACTCCATCTCCTATTGGAGGCCCCGCACTGGATGGTCCACAGTGACCCTCATTGGGCAGAGACTTGGTCATCCATGGTCCATGTGATCCATGTTGGGAAGACATCTGGCTGGTGGTTTTCACATCTTCCTGGCTCCCCTTGGGCACTTGGACGCAGCCAGAAAAAAATCCATTGGGATGCAAACCGACGTCAGAATTTCATAGGGGACAGCACATTTTTTTACTTTTGACACCAAAAAAGTTTCACCTTTTGCATCCAATCATTTCTTTGGGTGCCATCAAGGAATAATGGATTGTATTGGAGGTCTTTTCCAACCTGAATCATTCCATGATTCTAATTCTCTCTGGCCCAGCAGCATCATCCACAGCCAAATGGTGATGGACTGGGGCAAAAAACAGGATTTTGGAGACAACGGAGTGGAAACTCCTCTTAAAAAAGGTCCTTTCTACCCACCCAGGCACATGGATTCTCAGCCAGCATGGACACATAAATGCGTTTATTTTGGGCTTTATTTTCTTTCATTTTTCTTCATCCCTTCACCCAAAGATTGGGGTAAAATAAAGACATTCAACTAAGACATGGATAGTGACATTGGGGGCCATGGTGGGGATGGGGACAAGGACATGGGTGTGGACATGGCTGGGGATGGCGATATTGGGCACGGGGAGGTGTCACAGATATAGATGGTGACATGGGGCTGTATGGCCATGGGTGAGGACATGGGGGACATGGCATGGATGGTGACAAGTGGCCTAGGGGACAAGTCCATGGGTTGACATGTCCGTGCCATGGGGTGTCCCATGGCCAAGGACAACACATCCCCACCACCACCACAATTCTGTCCCTTTGATGCTGCCATTTATTCCCTGCTCCTCCCCTGGCTGTGACAGCCGCCTTGCGGGATGTCCCCATGTCCTGGTGACCCGTGTCCCTCAGGCCACTCCCACCAGTGGCTCCAGCAGCAGCCAGAGCCCGTCCTGGGCACGCAGGATCAGCTCGGGCTTGCGGCGCGGGGGTGGCCTCGCGTTGTCCCTGCGCAGCACGAACCGGGACAGTGTCAATGCCACTGCCACCTTCATCTCAGCCATGGCAAAGCTCTGCCCGATGCAGTTCCTGCCAGCACATCCCCACTGTCACTGTCACCCCACTGTGACCCCAGCCAGGGACAGGGGTGGCACTTGGGGACACTCCTGTCCCCACTCCAGCACATACCTGGGGCCAGCAGAGAAGGGGATGAAGGACGACGGGGACCGTCCCTTGCTGTTCTCTGGACTGAACCTCAGAGGATTGAACACCTGGGGTGACACCGACACAGTCACACCGAGGGGACACAGCTGTCACCACCACGGTGACAGGGACACCTCATAGGGTGGCCCTACCTCAGGCTCAGGCCAGAGGTCTGGGCTGTGGTGGGTCCCGTAGATGCTCATCAGGCAGATGGCCCCTGGTGGGATGGGAATGGCCACTTTAGGGACAGCAGATGAGGGTGGGTGGTGACACTGGGGACACCCTGGCCATGCCATACCCTTGGGGATGACACGGCCATCACGCAGGGGGATGTCCTCGGTGCAGCGCCGGGACACAGCAGTGACAGGAGGGTGCAGCCGCAGGCTCTCCTTGATGCACATGGTGGTGAAGGGCAGCTGGGACAGGTCCTCCCTGGGGACAAGCAGGGGTGGCACTGTTGTCCCCAAGCCACATGGCCGGGGAGGCCCTGGGGACATCTCACCATTCAATGTCCGCAGTGTCCCGGCCAGCCAGGAGCTCCTGGACCTGCTGGCGGCATCGCTCCTGGTGCTCAGGATGGCCGGCCAGGTTGTAGGAGAGCCATGCCAGGCCACTGGCTGTGGTGTCATGGCCTGTGGGGACACTGGGTGAGTGGGGGACACTGGAGTGGCTCCTCCCCAGTGGCACCTGGGAGCTCGTGCTCAGCCTCAAACATGAAGGTGTCAGCCTCAGCCGCGATGTCCTCGCCCGACAGGGTGTGGCCATTCTCGTCCTGCAGGGGCAAGCTGAGCCATGGGCCACTGGGGCCACCAGTCCGTGGGCCACCTGGGGCCAAATCCCATCCATGGCCACCACTCTTGCCCCATGGCCACCGCCCTGTGGCACCACCATCCCACTGGCCACCAGCTCTATGGTCAGTGCTGCCCATGGCCACCACTGTTCCCCTGTGGCCACCGGTCTATGCCCAACCCCCCATGGGCACCAGCATCCTACTGGCCTCTGTGGCCAACCCTTCCATGGCCACCACCATCCCCTTGACCACCATCCCCTAATGGTCACCATCATCTCCCCATGGCCACCACCACCCTCTTGACCACTTCCCTGTCCCCATGGCCACCACCCCCCCCTGCCTTGGTGAGCAGCAGGAGGTCGATGAAGTCCATGCTGCGTCCCCGGTGGCCGTCCAGCCAGGCCTGGTGGCCCAGGCAGGCGAGTGCCCGGCGCCGGCGCTGCACCACATCAGCAGTGACGGCGTGGACAGTGGCACCGGGCGCGGCGCGCCGCCATCAGAGGAGAGGCTGTAGAGCCACCACGGGTGGAGAAGTGGCTGGAGCTGGCGCCGGACCACCAACGAGCTCAGCTCCAGGATGGCCTGGATGTACTGGCTGGGCCACCTGTACCAGGGACAGTGGGGGGACACTGTGGCCACCAGCGTGGATGATAGCAGGACCATTGAGGCCACCAGAATGGCCAACAGGACAGTGATGGGACCACGATGGCCAGTGGGGACCATGGTGGGGCCTACGCAGTCACCAGGATGGTCAACAGGGACCATGGTAGGGCCAGCACAGCCACCAGGATGGCCAGCAGGGACAGTGATGGGACCATGATGGCCAGTGGGGACCATGGTGGGGCCTACGCAGTCACCGGGATGGCCAGCAGGGACCATGGCAGGGCCAGCACAGCCACCAGGATGGCCAGCAGGGACAGTGATGGGACCATGATGGCCAGTGGGGACCATGGTGGGGCCTACGCAGTCACCGGGATGGCCAGCAGGGGCAATGGCAGGGCCAGCACGGCCACCAGGATGGCCAGCAGGGGCAATGGCAGGGTCACCAGGGCCACCAGGATGGTGTCATGATCCGCTCATACAAGTGGGGGTCATGATCGTTCGTTAACTGATCTCAGAGTGCAAAAGCAACATGGAAGGGGATTTTAGTGTTATTCTGTAGGGAGAATTGTA
This sequence comes from Camarhynchus parvulus, assembly GCF_901933205.1. Classification (NCBI taxonomy): domain Eukaryota; kingdom Metazoa; phylum Chordata; class Aves; order Passeriformes; family Thraupidae; genus Camarhynchus; species Camarhynchus parvulus. Next base: position 53,981 of record NW_022148065.1, read on the forward strand.
AGGGGGCACAGTATTCCCCAATGAGTTGCAGCTGTGTTAACACCTGTAAGTAATTAAGAGCAAGGGACATAAAAGGGTGGAGCCGGACAAAGAGTCAGAAGACTGCAAGAGGAGCTACAAGAAGCAGGAGAAGGCTGCCCTGGAGAAGGCTGCCCTGGAGAAGGCTGCCCTAGAGAAGACTGCTGCAAAGACCAGGACCCCAGGAGAGGGTGAGGACCAGGAGAGTCCCAGGAGAAGATGGTGAGTTCCCCCAGAAGGGATGAATAATCTCAGAAGAAGACTGACCCCAGGAGGGTAGACCCCAGGAGAGGGTTGGAGAAGCTTCAGCGACATGCCAGGGCTCTGTGGCAGTCTGGCAGCAATATCCTTCATTGGATCGCTGCTGGATTAGCTGCAGATGCTCCTGGCTGGGTGCTTTCGGGAAAAGCCCCTGGAGGGGCTGGACATGCTTCAGGAAAAGCCCCTGGAGGGGATGGACTCTGTGACTGACCCCATGAGGGTAGACCCCAGGAGAGGGTTGGAGAAGCTTTGGACATGCCAGGGCTCTGTGGCAGTCTGGCAGCAATATCCTTCATTGGATCGCTGCTGGATTAGCTGCAGATGCTCCTGGCTGGGTGCTTCAGGAAAAGCCCCTGGAGGGGATGGACATGCTTCAGGAAAAGCCCCTGGAGGGGATGGACATGCATCAGGAAAAGCTCCTGGAGGGGATGGACTCTGTGACTGACCCCAGGAGGGTAGACCCCAGGAGAGGGTTGGAGAAGCTTTGGACATGCCAGGGCTCTGTGGCAGTCTGGCAGCAATATCCTTCGTTGGATCACTGCTGGATTAGCTGCAGATGCTTCTGGCTGGGTGCTTCGGGAAAAGCCCCTGGAGGGGCTGGACTCTGTTGTTGTAATGCTCACTGTAATATATAAGTATGGTTGTAATGTTTAATGTATAAGTATTAGTGTAAAGTGTTTAGGGCTACTGTGACCCCCTGGGACGGAGTGGGGGAGGCGGCGTTGGTGAAGCTGAGAGTGGCAGGTGGAAGCCACATAGAGGTCTAGACCTGATTATCTAATCAAGACACCTGGGAATAGGTGAGCCACCAACAAGCAATGAGGGATTTGGTTTGGGACATTTAAGGTATTCACTTTGAGTTATGACCGCCTCGACAAGTAGAGATAGATGCTGTAGTAATGTAACTGGTATGATGTATTGCTGTTATGTAGAAGTATAGTTGTGTAATGTATTGCTGTAATATAGATGTATTGTTGTAAACGTGTTTAATACAACATTATTCTAAACAAAGGCACCTTTTATTGAGTGCCCACAGCAGATGTGATAGAAGGATTAGACAGGAGAATAAAGGATAGAAAAAGAGAGAGAGAGAGAAAGAGGGGGGAATAGCTACCAGTGGAGAGACGAAACCCTCGTGGTCCAGGCAATAGATCCGTCTGGTCACGTCAGGGAGAATCTCAAAGTCTTGGTTCTGCTACAGTCCTCCACCAAGGGGGGGAACAGGTAAGTCTATTGAAACCGCTGAGAGGGAACAGGTAAGTTTACAGACAGTCCATGTTCTCAGCAGTGAGCGAGACCAATTGTTTTCTTGGTCCAGGGAACACACCTGCAGGCAACACTTGGCAAACATCTCGCTTCAGTCCGGCCAGCCCCCTGTGTTGGAGTTATGGGGGTCTCAGTCTCAGTCCTTGGGAGGGGGCTTCAATCTCCGTGCATCAGAGTGGTCGTGAGGCAGATGAGGGATCTCTGTCTTTGTGGTGGTTGTGAGGCAAATGAGGGAAACTTCAGGCTGTCTCTTACGGATGATCAATGGGGACAGGCGACACTCACTGCTGGCAGTGGCTCTCGTGGCTGAAGATGCACTTCTGGAGCGTGTCCAGGGTGAGGAGGCTCGGGGGCTGCAGCACCTCCAGCTCCACCGGCCCCCACCGGCTGCCACTGCTGCTGCCCCCCACTTGCAGGGAAGGACTGGGCTGGGGAGGGAACAGGGAGGGGATCAGGGACAGGGGGTAAATTGGGGGGTGGGACAGGGGTGGGAGAGGGGGAAGAGTGGGGAGCAGGTGTGGAACAGGGATGTGGTGATGAACGAGGGGTGGGGTTGGGGTTTGGGGGCAGCTTTGGGTTTGGGGAATGGGACAGTACAGAATTTGGGTATGGACGGGACTCGGGGTGCAGGACAGGACTCAGGATGCAGCAGTGGGTGCAGGAAGAGTTTTGGGTGCAGGGCTGTCCTACGGTGATGTTAGGATGCTTGTATCCCCGTTCATGTGTTCTGTTTATGCTGGATATCATGTTCTGTGCCTTCAAGACTGGCTCTGAAGAGTGAAAGTTTTGTTTTGGTTTTGTTATCAGCCGCTCCCCCATGGCTGGCAGGACACACAGACAGAACAGTACATGGTGCTGCTTTTGCTTTTTGCTTTGCTCTTGCTCTTGCTTCTGCTTTGCTCCTGCTTTGCTCTTGCTCTTGCTTCTGCTCATTAGTTATTTTAGCTAAGCAGTCCAAATTTTTCCCTGGACTGTTTTTCCTTTCCCTTTTTTGGAACCACTCGAACCTGCTCTGGACTGGGACCTGGGAAACACCGAGAGTTTGCACCTTGTGGCTGCAGCAGCTACCCCAGCACCAGAGGGACTGATAACAGAGTGACTGATAACAGAGCAACCACCCCAAGAGAGACTTTCTGAAGTT